>NT_166450.1:31467-39920 GCF_000001635.26 Mus musculus
CAAATCTTCTCAGTAGAGATTTCTGGGGAAAAATATCAGGGAAAGCCACACATCAATGAAAGAAAAGTGATTTTAGAGAATTCCTAGCTTGTGTCCTATATGCGTGCAAGGTTCACATCACAATTTCACATCTCTTAACCTTGACCTTGACAGTGTTCATCTGCTAGAGTGTCTGTGAGATTTAAATAAGTCTGTGAATTCTATAACATGGTTCTCGACATGTATTTATAATAAAAAACGAGAGAGCCGCTGAGGCAGCACCCTTTTCGGGCCGCAGACAGCCGGCTACCGTCCCGACCAGAGGACAGGTGTCCGCCTGGCTCGGAAGGCCTCAGCCTCAGGAGCAGCGGGTGCCACCTTGGTTCCGGGACTCCGCTGAACTTAGGAAATTAGTCTGAACAGGTGAGAGGGTGCACCACAGAACCCGACAGCTTCTGGGACCTGCCAAAGCAACACAGCTTCTGGGAAAGGTCCTGTTTTGGGCCTTCTTCTTTGGCCAGGAGGAGGTCCAAACACAAGATATCTGCTCACCTTCCCTGTAAGAGGAGAGCTTGCCAGCAGAGAGTGCTCTGAGCTCTGAAACTCAGAGGAGAGAGTCTGTCTCCCAGGTCTGCTGATAGATGGTAACAGAATCACCAGAAGAACAATCTCTAAACAGAGTCAACTCTAACAACTAACTCCAGAGATTACCAGATGGCAAAAGGTAAACTTAGGAATCTTACTAACAGGAACCAAGACCACTCACCATCATCAGAACCCAGCACTCCCACTTCGCCCAGTCCAGGGCACCCCAACACACCCGAAAACCTAGACACAGATTTAAAAGCATATCTCATGATGATGGTAGAGGACATCAAGAAGGACTTTAATAACTCACTTAAAGAAATACAGGAGAACAATGCTAAAGAGTTACAAGCCCTTAAAGAAAAACAGGAAAACACAATCAAACAGCTAGAAGTCCTTACAGAAAAAGAGGAAAAAACATACAAACAGGTGATGGAAATGAACAAACACCATACTAGACATAAAAAGGGAAGTAGACACAATAATAGAAAACTCAAAGTGAGGCAACACTGGAGATAGAAACCCTTAGGAAAGAAATCTGGAACCATAGATTCGAGCATCAGCAACAGAATACCAGGAGATGGAAGAGAGAATCTCAGGTGCAGAAGATTCCATAGAGAACATCGGCACAACAATCAAAGAAAATACAAAATGCAAAAGGAACCTAACTCAAAACATCCAGGAAATCCAGGACACAATGAGAAGACCAAACCTACGGATAATAGGAGTGGATGAGAATGAAGATTTTCAACTCAAAGGACCAGCAAATATCTTCAACAAAATTATAGACAAAAACTTCCCAAACCTAAAGAAAGAGATGCCCATAAACATACAAGAAGCATACAGAACTCCAAATAGACTGGATCAGAAAAGAAATTCCTCCCGACACATAATAATCAGAACAACAAATGCACTAAATAAAGATAGAATACTAAAAGCAGTAAGGGAAAAAGGTCAAGTAACGTATAAAGGCAAGCCAATCAGAATTACACCAGATTTTTCACCAGAGACTATGAAAGCCAGAAGAGCCTGGACAGATGTTATACAGACACTAAGAGAACACAAATGCCAGCCCAGGCTACTATACCCAGCCAAACTCTCAATTACCATAGATGGAGAAACCAAAGTATTCCACGACAAAACCAAATTCACACATTACCTTTCCACGAATCCAGCCCTTCAAAGGATAATAACAGAAAAAACCAATACAAGGATGGGAACCTCGCCCTAGGAAAAACAAGAAGGTAATCCCTCAACAAACCTAAAAGAAGACAGCCACAAAAACAGAATGCCAACTTTAACAACAAAAATAAGAGGAACCAACAATTACTTTTCCTTAATATCTCTTAATATCAATGGTCTCAACTCCCCAATAAAAAGACATAGACTAACAAACTGGCTACACAAACAAGACCCAACATTTTGTTGCTTACAGGAAACTCATCTCAGAGAAAAAGATAGACACTACCTCAGAATGAAAGGCTGGAAAACAATTTTCCAAGCAAATGGTATGAAGAAACAAGCTGGAGTAGCCATCCTAATATCTGATAAGATTGACTTCCAACCCAAAGTCATCGAAAAAGACAAGGAGGGGCACTTCATACTCATCAAAGGTAAAATCCTCCAAGAGGAACTCTCAATTCTGAATATCTATGCTCCAAATACAAGGGCAGCCACATTCATTAAAGAAACTTTAGTAAAGCTCAAAGCACACATTGTACCTCACACAATAATAGTGGGAGACTTCAACACACCACTTTCACCAATGGACAGATCATGGAAACAGAAACTAAACAGGGACACAGTGAAACTAACAGAAGTTATGAAACAAATGGATCTGACAGATATCTACAGAACATTTTATCCTAAAACAAAAGGATATACCTTCTTCTCAGCACCTCACGGGACCTTCTCCAAAATGTGACCACATAATTGGTCACAAAACAGGTCTCAACAGAATACAAAAATATTGAAATTGTCCCATGCATCCTATCAGATCACCATGCACTCATGGCGTGATCTTCAATAACAAAATAAATAATAGAAAGCCGCCATTCACGTGGGAAACTGAATGAACACTCTTCTCAATCATACCTTGGTCAAGGAAGGAATAAAGAAAGAAATTAAGGACTTCTTAGAGTTCAATGAAAATGAAGCCACTTCACACCGAAACTAATGGGACACAATGAAAGCATTCCTGAAGAGGAATCAACTTCATAGCTCTGAGTGCCTCCAAAAAGAAACTAGAGAGAGCATACATTAGCAGCTTGACAACACACCTAAAAGCTCTAGAACAAAAGGAAGCAAATTCACCCAAGAGGAGTAGACGGCAGGAAATAATCAAACTCAGGGGCAAAATCAACCAAGTGGAAACAAGAAGAACTATTCAGAGAATCAACCAATCGAGGAGCTGGTTCTTTGAGAAAATCAACAAGATAGACAAACCCTTGGCCAGACTCACTAGAGGGCACAGGGAAAGCATTCTAGTTAACAAAATCAGAAATGAGAAGGGAGACATAACAACAGATCCTGAAGAAATCCAAAATACCATCAGATCCTTCTACAAAGGGCTATACTCAACAAAACTGGAGAACCTGCATGAAATGGAGAAGTTTCTAGACAGATACCAGGTACTAAAGTTGAATCAAGATCAGGTTAATGATCTAAACAGCCTTATATCCCCCAAAGAAATAGAAGCAGTCATTAATAGTCTCCCAACCAAAAAAAAAGCCCAGGACCAGATGGGTTCTAGTGGAGAGTTCTATCTGACCTTCAAAGAAGATCTAATCCCAGTTCTTCACAAACTATTCCACAAAATAGAAACAGAAGGTCCTCTACCCAGCTCATTCTATGAAGCCACAATTACTCTGATACCTAAACTACAAAAAGACCCCACAAAGATAGAGAACTTCAGACCAATATTCCTTATGAATATTGATGCAAAAATCCTCAATAAAGTTCTTGCTAACCAAATCCAAGAACACATCAAAACAATCATCCATCATGACCAAGTAGGTTTCATTCCAGGGATGCAGGGGATGGTTCAATATACGGAAATCCATCAACGTAATCCAGTATATAAACAAACTCAAAGACAAAAACCACATGATAATCTGGTTAGATACAGAGAAAGCATTTGACAAGATCCAACACCCATTCACGAATAAAAGTCTTGGAAAGATCAAGGAATTCAAGGCCCATACCTAAACAATGATAAAAAGCAATCTACAGCAAACCAAGTAGCCAACAATCAAAAGTAAATGGTGAAGAAGCTTGAAGCAATCCCACTAAAATCAGGGACTAGACAAGGCTGTCCATCTCTCTCCCTACCTATTCAACATTGTACTTGAAGTCCTAGCCAAGCAATTAGACAGCAAAAGGAGATCAAGGGGATACAAATTGGAAAGGAAGAAGTCAAAATATCCCTTTTTGCAGATGATATGATAGTATATATAAGTGACCCTAAAAATTCCACCAGAGAACTCCTAAGCCTGATAAAAAGCTTCAGTGAAGTAGCGGGATATAAAATTAACTCAAACAAGTCAATGGCCTTTCTCTACACAAAGGACAAGCAGGCTGAGAAAGAAATTAGGGAAACAACACCCTTCTCAATAGCCACAAATAATATAAAATACCTAGGCGTGACTCTAACTAAGGAAGTGAAAGATCTGTATGACAAGAACTTCATGTCTCTGAAGAAAGAAATTAAAGAAGATCTCAGAAGATGGAAAGATCTCTCATGCTCATGGATCAGCAGGATCAATATAGTAAAAATGGCTATCTTGCCAAAAGCAATCTACAGATTCAATGCAATCCCCATCAAAATTCCAACTCAATTCTTCAACGAATTAGAAAGGGCAACTTGGCACGATTCATCATGGAATAACAAAAAACCGAGGATAGCAAAAACTCTTCTCAATGATAAAAGAACCTCTGGTGGAATCACCATGCCCGACCTAAAGCTGTACTACAGAGCAATTGTGATAAAAACTGCATGGTACTGGTATAGCGACAGACAAGTAGACCAATGGAACAGAATTGAAGACCCAGAGCTGAACCCACACAACTATGGTCACTTGATCTTTGACAAGGGAGCTAAAACCATCCAGTGGAAAAAAGACAGCATTTTCAACAAATGGTGCTGGCACAACTGCCTGTTATCATGTAGAAGATTGCGAATTGATCCATTGCTATCTCCTTGTACTAAGGTCAAATCTAAGTGGATTAAGGAACTCCACATAAAACCAGAGACACTGAAACTTATAGAGGAGAAAGTAGGGAATAGCCTCAAAGATATGGGTACAGGGGAGAAAATACCTGAATAAAACAGCAATGGCTTGTGCCGTAAAATCGAGAATTGACAAATGGGACCTCATGAAACTGCAAAGCTTCTGCAAGGCAAAAGACACCGTCAATAAGACAAAATGGCCACCAACAGATTGGGAAATGATATTTACCTATCCTAAATCAGATAGAGGACTAATATCCAATATATATAAAGAACTCAAGAATGTGGACTCCAGAAAATCAAATAACCCCATTAAAAAATGGGGCTCAGAGCTAAACAAAGAATTCTCACCTGAGGAATACCGAATGGCTGAGAAACACCTGAAAAAATGTTCAGCATCCTTAATTATCAGGGAAATGCAAATCAAAACAACCCTGAGATTCTATCTCACACCAGTCAGAATGGCTAAGATCAAAAATTCAGGTGCCAGCAGATGCTGGCGAGGATGTGGAGAAAGAGGAACACTCCTCCATTGTTGGTGGGAATGCAAGCTTGTACAACCACTCTGGAAATCAGTCTGGCGGTTCCTCATTGGACATGGTACTACGGAGGATCCTGCAATACCTCTCCTGGGCATATATCCAGAAAAATTTCCAACTGGTAAGAAAGAAACATGCTTCACTGTGTTCATAGCAGCCTTATTTATAATAGCCAGAAGCTGGAAATAACCCAGATGCCCCCCAACAGAGGAATGGATACAAAAAATGTGGTAGAGTACTACTCAGCTATTAAAAAGAATGAATTTATGAAATTCCTAGGCAAATGGTTGGACCTGGAGGGCATCATCCTGAGTGAGGTAATCCAATCACAAAAGAACTCAAATGATATGTACTCACTGATAATTGGGTATTAGCCAAGAAACTTAGAATACCCAAGATATAAGTTACAATTTGCAAGACACATGAAACTAAAGAAGAACGAAACCAAAGTGTGGACACTTTGCCCCTTTTTAGAATTGGGAACAAAACACCCATGGAAGGAGTTACAGAGACAGAGTTTGGAGCTGAGACAAAAGGATGGACCATCTAGAGACTTCCATATGCAGGGATCCATCCCATAATCAGCCTACAAACGCTGACACCATTGCATACACTAGCAAGATTTTGTTGAAAGGACCTCAATATAGCTGTCTCTTGTGAGACTATGCCGGGGCCTAGCAAACACATAATTGGATGCTCACAGTCAGCTATTGGATGGAACACAGGGCCCCCAATGGAGGAGGTAGAGAAAGTACCCAAGGAGCTAAAGGGATCTGCAACCCTATAGGTGGAACAACATTATGAACCGTGGAGCTCTTGACTCTAGCTGCACATGTATCAAAGATGGCCTAGTCGGCCATCACTGGAAAGAGAGGCCCATTGGACTTGCAAACTTTATATGCCCCAGTACAGGGGAACTCCAGGGCCAAAAGGTGGGAGTGGGTGGGTAGGAAATTGGGGGGGTTATTGGGGACTTTTGGAATAGCATTGGAAATGTAAATGAAGAAAATACCTAATTAAAAATATAAAAGAAAAAAGAAAAAAAAAGAGCTATAACTCACTCCCCATTCCTCATGCCTTGTAATTTTACCAAGGACACTCCTTAGAAATGAGCTATAGCCCAACTCCTCCCAACACCTCCCATCTCTCCTCCCAACTCCTCCCAACTCTTCCTACCTCTCCTCCCAACTACTCCCAATTCCTCAGCTAGCTGGTAAAAGCCCCCTACTGTTCCTGCTTGGGGTCGAACTCCCCTGCCCTGTGCATCGGAAGGTGTTCGTCCTCAACTAGCTGATAATAAAGCCTCTTGCAGTTTGCATCAGGTGTGGTTTTCTCTCCAGTCATTGGGGTACTGGACAGCTCATCCCAGGACTTGAGCAGAAGCCCTGTTTGGGGGTCTTACATGTGGGGGCTCATCTGCTGGGATTTGTGGCCTATGCCAATTCTCAGAGACCCCGCTTGGAGGTAAGATCCTATCTTTGACTATGTCTTTGTCTGCCGCTGTGTTTTAATTCAGTATTCTTGGTTTGCAGTCATCCACGCTCTTGAGAGCAACGAACTCCCTGTCTGGGATGGAGGGGAGGGTTACTCGACAGATGACAGACATGTCAGAGGTGACCGGCTGCCACCCTGGGAGATGTCCCAGGAGGTCTAAGGGAGCTCCAGGGACGCCTGGAAATCTCCCATCTGGGTGCCAAGTGAGAGTATACTCACTCAGCTGTCTGTTTCTGATACTGGGTGCCAAGTGAGTTTGCTCACTCAACTGTCTGATTGGGTCCTTGTTTCAGTTTTCATAATTTTTTTGTGTGTATATATTATTTATATCCCTGTATGTGACTCTGACGATGGGACAGACTATTAGCACTCCCCTTGGACTGACTCTTTAGCATTGGACTGAAATCTAAGACTAGGGCTCACAATCTGTCTGTGGATGTCAGAAAGAGATTTTGGAGAGCTTTCTGCTCTTCAGAATGGCCAGCTTTTGATGTTGGTTGGCCACCAGAGGGCACTCTTCATTTGATTGTGATATCTGCTGTCAAAGATGTTATGCAGAAGAGACCAGGGTCTCAACCAGATCAAGTGCCCTACATTCTCATCTGGGGAAATTTAGGGCAGGACCTCCCATCCTGGTTGAAGCCTTGGGTTCAGAAGAACAAGCCGGGCTCCTGAGTCCTAGCTCTCCGCGACTGAGAGAAAAAAACTAAGATAAAAACGGTGGGGGCCTTGGCTCCTCCCAAAATCTATACAGAGATAGAAGAACCTCCAGAATGGCGTAACACCCCACCCCCATATCCCCAACTGGTCTCCTCCAAGATCCCTCAACAAGGTGCCGCTGGAGAAGCAGCATAGAGACCAGCTGCTGGAACCCGAAGCCGGTGAGCTTGGAGTCCAGAGGGACCAGACTCAACCACCGTGCTGCCTTTACGTACTTATGGCCCCCCTCCAGTAGACCCCGGACAACTGCAGCCCCTTCAGTACTGGCCTTTTTCCTCCTCTGATCTCTATAATTGGAAGGCAAATCACTCCCCCTTCTCTGAAAACCCCTCTAGCCTTACTAATCTAATGGAATCTCTCTTGTTCTCTCATCAGCCCACTTGGGATGACTGTCAACAGCTTTTACAGGTTCTTTTCACCACAGAGAAGGAGAGTATTCTGCTGGAGGCAAGAAAGAATGTGCTGGGGGCCAATGGACTACCGACAGAACTTCCAAATGAAATAGATGCAGACTTCCCTCTGACACGTCCAGACTGGGACCCTAACAGGCCTGAAGGTAGGGAGTGGCTGACAATTTTCCGCCGGTCTCTGGTAGCAGGACTGAGAGGAGCTGGCAGGTGCCCCACCAATTTGGCCAAGGTAACAAAGATCCTACAAGAGGAAAAGGAGCTCACAATAGTGTTTCTAGAGTGCCTCTTAGAAGCATACAGGTGATACACTACCTTTGACCCTATGTCAGAGGGCCAGCAGGTGGAGGTTGCCATGGCTTTCACTGGGCAGTCTGCTTTTGACATTAGGAGAAGGTTACAGTGTCTAGAGAGTCTGCAAACATTATCTTTGCAAGATCTGGTTAAGGAGGCAGAGAAAGTGTACCATAAGAGAGAGAATGAAGAAGAAAAAAGAGGGGC
>NT_166450.1:43295-47073 GCF_000001635.26 Mus musculus
TCCCTGAATTCCCCTTAAAGAATAGCCCCGCTGGCCATCTATCCCTTGCTTCAGGGAAGATGAGCGGGGATGAGAGCCCTGGGATGTATGCTTGTTATAGTGTGTGTGTGTTTTGTGTTTGGCACATGTGTTAGGTGCAGAGTGTGCGGCCCGCACTTTCGCCATGGTAGCGTAGGCTTTTGCTGCAGTGGAGGCGGGACAATCTCCTCAGATTCGGTTTGCCGCTCTAAAAGAAATTATGCTGTGTTATGCCGTGGGGTGCGAGGCTAAGCACTGCACAGAGGATAGCTTGCTGTTGGCATCCTGTGGAAGGCACGTCTGATTGCATGAAGGTTCAGTGTCCTAGTTCCCTTCCCCCAGGAAAAACGACACGGGAGCTGGCCAAGACCTCTCTGGGTGATGAGCCTAAGGGATGGTTTTGTGTAGGGCCCCTATGCTTGCACACTGGGGATCAGACCTCTACCTTCACCCATGAGGCTTGCTTGCAGCAATTAAGATCTGGCCATAGGTTAATTAACATCCTGGCCTTTTGATGCACCTGCCGCAAGCAAAACACAATCTCCCCAGGAGTGGCTTGGCATGATTGAGAGGTAGTCAGTGATAAGACTCCCTGGGCATGTCACCAACCTAAGACAGGGATCAAACCAATGCTGTTTGTCTCCCAAAGACAGGTAAGGGGCATAGTTTCGAGGGGCTATCTACAGACATTCTCTCTGCCAAAAAAGAAAAAAGGGGGAATTGTGGGGAGCGGGTGTGGCAGCAGTCCCAAAGGCGCCAGGGACTGCAGATAAGTCATATGACTTGCACCTGACTTCCTCATATAAGACACAAACATCTTGAGTGCTGCGCAGGTGTACCAGGATACAGGTGAATCCAATTTGGTGGAGATTTGCCCCTGCTGCCCTGATTAGCTGAAGCCTCGTGACTGGCGAGGGGGCATGGCCTGCGGTGCGTGGATGAGAGAGAGTATAAAAGGAGTGAGAGGCCCAGGGTTCAGGGGAGATATAAACAAGAAGAATCAGGACTGAATAAACTGTTAGAAGGACTGGTGGTCGCGTCGTTCTTGCTGGTCGAGAGCGGGCGTGACAGGTGGTTAGCATTAATTTTCCTTATTTTAGTGCACAAGGAATCCAGCTTCTCTGGTAAAGAAACTATGGCCATATACTCACTCAGCATTTGTCCAGCACAGATCACCAAGCACAATGATAAACAACAGTCCAGATATGAAAGAGAAGCAATACCTGGAGAAGGTTCCTCAGTACTTTGTCCTCTGAGGGCAAGCGCCATCCTCCATCACTGCCCTATCTCTCAGAGAAAAGCTGCTCAGTTGAAGCCTCCCATTCTTTCATTTTTACAGTATATATTACCTGGACTTATTTTTTAGAGATCTGAATCAGATCAGAAATGTGAATTTTATAAAATGATGCTTGACATATGCATAAAATATGATACAGTATAATATAATGGGTATTACTTTAAAGTTGAAGGGCTAGGAAAAAAAAACCCTCATGCTAAATAAATTTTTAAACTTTAAGAAGTCTCCTGATTTATGTTTTAACAGTCATCCATGAAGACCTCATCACAAAGCCATTTTCTATTTCAATTTTTAGAATAGTCTCCAAAGAAAACATGACTTTTATTTAAGAAAAAGAAAAGCCATGCAGTTGCCATGCTACATGGAGACACTTGACACTTTCAATGATTTCTGCTGTATTTACATTGTCTCCAACAGATCTAATATTGAAAGATAGATGCAGCTAAAATTGATAGCATACTCTTGATCAACTTCTGATCCTTCTGGTGCTTATATATAAACAATATGATGAACTTAGAAAAGAGGAAAAAAAGAAGGGTCTCTTCTTCTCCCTCTCCTTACCCTCTCCTACTTCCTCATGAAAGTACAGTTCACTGTAGCCATGGGGAACCTAAGGATTCAGAGAGTTCCATAAAGAACAAAATTAGTTGAAATGTTTTTTTTTTTAAACCGGTTTTGAGGTCTTCAAATTTAGTTTTTGCATTGGCAACTTCTTTTCAGAGTTGTCAACGTCATTGTTCTGATCAGAGGTATTATCCCCGGTACTGTTATCATCTGTCTCTTGTCTTCCTCAGAAGCATCATTAGCAGTGTTGGTATTATCAGTGTTCACACTTTGTTCATTGACTGAATCAGAGGAATCAACTTCTTGATTTTGACTGGTACTATCTGCCTGAGTTTCAGAGCCAGTATTTCCACCAGTAGAATCAGCTAAAATTAAAAGAAAAATCTCCAAGTGAGATACTGACACATTTTTGGAATGTTATTGGTCCCACCCAGAATTATGCATTCATTCTTTATTCTGAATTCACTAATTCTATCAAATATTTAGTCTATCACATATGTTATTGCTTTATCTTTCACAACCTTACAATTTTCTTGGGCAATGACACTGACCAAGACATAAGCAGGCACTTTGTGACAGGCATGAACATAAAAATAAAGCCCAAGCTAGTTACAGGCACTATTGTCCAAAATTCACAAAGAAACTTCCTAGGCAACTGGTACTGGCCTCCAGTGCCAGTTCCAAGAAGAAAATCAAACATGATTCTGAGACTAACACACCTATGTGAAGCACAGGCCTCTGCTTCTGCCTCAACCCACCCTGGCATATGTTCCCAGGCCCTCAGTCCATAGCGATTTCAGGAATTTGCTGTCTGTTTCAGTGACAATTGCTCTCTTCTACACATGAGTTATAAAATCAATCCTACCTTTAATTTGTGGAAGACCTTCTGTGCACTCACATATAAAATTAAAGTTAGAGTATCAGACTTCATGACCTTTTATCTACTACATAAGAACAATGAATGCCTAGAGTTCCTCTTAGTCAATGTCAGAGGTTTAATTATCTTTATATGAGGAATAAAATGTTGTCTTTACATTAAAAATAATTTTATAATCGAGATTGAAGCTTTCCATCATTTTACTAAAATTTCCTCACATATCATAATATCCAAATGATATTGGTTACCAAGAGCCTGTGAAGGGAAAATGGTTATGGTAGGAAGGTAATGAATGGTACTCGGACTCAGACTCACCAGTTTCAGAAGTGTCAGCACTGTTTGTCTCCGTGTCCTCTAAAAGGAAAATAAGCAAAATAAGACAGAAGAACTTAAGTAAAGTTTTGATGAGTTAGAGAATGTAAACACTACTACAGACATGTACAACCAAGTAGACAGATTGAGGGAAGCACATGCACAGATAAAGAAAACCTTTGACAGCTAACTGTGGTCAGTTTTGCTTCCCTGAAATAAGTCTTTAGTCACATTCTCAAATGTAACTTATTGACACCAAGAAAGCATTTCAGTGCCATGTTCAGAATAGAGGAAAAACTGGACTGAATTAGGAACCCCGGTGGAGTCAACCTACCTACTTACAATGATGTGTCAAAGTGGAGGTGAGTACCAGCAAGATGGCTCAATAGGTAAAAGCTCTTCTCTTACAAGCTGGGTGATATGAGCTGATCCCATAGTTGAAGGAGAGAACTGACTCCTGTCTCTAACCTTCTCACATGCATGACAATATGTTTGAGACCCTGACACCATAGGGCATGTGCACAGGATGTAAAGTGAATAAATAAATTAATAAAAAAGAAAAAAACCGTTTAAGTTTAAAAATTGAGATAGAGAGGCCCATTGGATACGCAAACTGTATATGCCCCAATACAGGGGAACGCCAGGGCCAAAAAAATGGGAATGGGTGGGTAGGGAAGTGGGGGGGGGGAGAGTATGGGGGATTTTTGGGA
>NT_166452.1:0-13940 GCF_000001635.26 Mus musculus
GAAGGAAGGAAGGAAGGAAGGAAGGAAGGAAGGAAGGAAGGAAGGAAGGAAGGAAGGAAGGAAGGAAGGAAGGAAGAAAGAAAGAAAGAAAGAAAGAAAGAAAGAAAGAAAGAAAGAAAGAAAGAAAGAAAGAAAGAAAGAAAGAAAGAAAGAAAGAAAGAAAGAAAGAAAGAAAGAGAAAAGAAAAAAGAAAATAATAATAATAAAATAATCTCTATATCAAGGAAGTGCATCTAAGCAACATACATAGGAGCTGCTATGCTTAAGAACAAAACAAAGCAAACAAACAAAAACAAATGTACTTCTGTTTTTGTATTGTTGTTTTTTCTAGGAGTAAAAGTTCAAAGGTTTTAAAATGCTGACTCAGAATAATCAAGAGAGAACCTGGAGTAAATGATTGTAATGATTTGTAATTCCAAAGGAAGTAGCTCATGCAAGGGAGGTTTCATCTGCAAAGAGCTATTTAGAGACTTGTCTCCAGAGTACAGAGCTGTCAGCTTGCATCCATCATTAACAACAAGTCATTCTCCCACCACTCCCATTAGCTCCTTAGGACCCTTTCCCACCCAAGGCAAGTTCTCTGCATCTGTCCACCATGATTGCTCTTCAGAATCTTGACCTACATGAACAATAGCTACAGGAAGAGGAAAAGCATGGAGTAGGAGAGCCTTATAACTCCAAAATAAAAGAGCAAAGTCATTAAGTGGGATATTCCTTAATGCTTTTGAATAGGAGTCTTCAGCACAGTATCTCACCAACATCTATAGAAAATTCTTAATGATATAAACCACATGATACAACATAGACATAGCAATCAGAATGCTTAAAGCCTGTCTGAAAATTGCTGGGAGCATTCCTACCTCATAGAACATGGTTAGAATTCACCTTATTTCATTTGACCTGCAGAAACAGTACATGTATTTATTAAGTGTGCTGTACTTTTTTACAGAAAACCACATCATGCAATGACTCAATCTAAATGGCAAAATTCATGCATTTCTTCATTACGCTAAACTTGTCATCATATTTACTTATAACCACTCATATTAGTGTCTAATGCACACTGTTGAGAAGGAAAGTGTACCTTTCTAACTTACTCCTCCTTCAAGATGGACTTGTTTCTGCTTTACTTGCATGCAAACCTTGGTGTGAGGTCATTTATCAATTGAAACTTACCTGGGCTATTTAAAAGGTAGAATGTTACAATTCAGCTCATAAAAATCTGCTTAAAACTTCACGTGAATGCTAAATCATTGTTGGATGTATAGGAATATCCAGCTACTGAGTGCCAGAGAGAAATTAGTGTTCAGGATCTTATAGCACCAAACAACATCCTCTTAAGCTTGGCCCTGTGACTATATCCTCTCTTAGATCTGCTTCCTGCTTTCTCTACAAGCTTCCAACAAGCACATCCATTATGAGCTAACACATGGACTCTTAACTGATTAGGCTAAACAATTCTTCAATTCCCTATGCCTTGTGGAAACACCTTCCCAAACACATGCAGAAGCATGTCATACTATTCTTCTAGACTGATTTTAGACAATTTTAATATTAAATTGTTCATTTTATTTTGTTTAGTCTTATTTATGAATGTTCCTCCTGTATGTGTATGTGTGTGCCACGCTTGCATGCTTTCTCTCAGTGGACCTCAGAAGAGGAGGTCAGATTCCCACAAACTGGAAGTCTAGGTGGTTATGGAACGTGATGTGGTGCTAACAGTCTAATCCTGTTCCTTTGCAAGAGCAACAACTTCTCTTCAAATTTCATCCATCTCTAAACATGTAACATATAATACAATTTATATTAGTCATGAATGATTCTTGTTTAATAACCATGAACTATTTTATAGTGTGGGAACATGACTAATCAGTGGTGAGGATTAAGATCTGAGTCTCATGCTTATTCCTTACATTAAGAAAATGGTGGAATCTGATACAATTCATTTTCTTTCTGCGGCAGATTTCTTGGTTGATGGGATGCTGGATAACAGCATTTTCATGTATTATAAATTCCTTCACAAGTCCTCATAAAAGTTAATACCTAAATACCTCATCAATAGGATAAACCTTCTTTTCTCACATTACAATGAACACATAAGAGTCTCCAGCTCTGGGTTCCATGGCTATAAAATATTTTTATCATACATAGGGATCATTCCTAATTGGTAAAATATTGATATGAAGGGCCATCTGTTCTTTAACATATCCAGGCTTCACATTTCCTCTCACTCTCTTTCCTGTACTGTTTCTTGTGTCCTATACAACACCTCCAGATCATTTTTAATCTTTAAATAAAGTTTATTTATTTCAATTTTTTATGGAACATGATCTCTGACTGCATGTAGCTGTGTAGACTTCAGAAATGGAGTAACTATAGCACCCAGACAATGGTAAAAGATATTCTGGAAAAAAATTCTGGAAGGAAGAAAAGTGCCCAGGCAGTAACAGGACCCTGAACCTGCATAGTGCAAGAAGTGCCCTTAACTGGAGAGCCACATCTTTGATTCTCAATTAGGTGTTGTGGAGACATAAATCAATAAATATTGGGACAGGATTCATGCAGCATGAAGGCTACCTTCTTAGAGTGTCAGGGTAAGTGCCAGCACAGTCCGGAAAGACACTTGCACATAAGTGAGGTGAGAAAGATATTTTGAGAAATTTGGCAGTGGGACACTGGTTGTAAAAGACATTTTCACATAATTATGTACGTGAGAAATGTGGAGAAAAAGGACCACTCCTCCACTGCTTATGGAATTGAAAACTGGTAAAACCATTCTGGAAATCAATCTGGAGCTTCCTCAGAACATTGGAAATAGATATACCTGAAAACCCAGCTATACCACTCTTGGGCATATACACAAAAGATGCCCCACCATGACACAGGGGCTTGTGTTCCACTATGTTCAGAGTTGCCTAGTTTGTGATAGCCAGAAGCTGGAAACAAACCAGATACCCCACAATGGGCGAACTGATACAGAAATATGGTTCATTTTCACAATGGAATATTATTCATCTATTGAGAACAATGACATCATGAGCTTTGCAGGCAAATGGACTGAACTAGAAAATTCCATCCTGAGTGAGGTAACTCAGACCCAAAAGGACATACATAGTGTGTACTCACTAATAAATGGATATCAGCCAAAAAACAGTATATAATACAACCTAAATGACTAAAGAAGGTTAAAAAGCTCAAGATTACAAATGAGGATGTCTCAATCCCTCTTGGGAGAGAGAAGAAAGCAGTCATGGGGGAAGAAGGAGGGAGGGACCTGAGTGGGAGCAGGGACAGAGAAGGGAAGGGGAAACATGATCAGGCATTGTGAGGGATGCGGGGTAGGACTGAAGCCCTGAGGCCCAGTAGAAAAAATGGAAATAGACAGCCTCAGGAGGTAGTCTATGGAGGTCCATCTCACATGTTCCAAAGACCTAGGAGGTGAGAGACTCCCAGGACTCAAAGGGAGAGACCTCGGATAAAGTGCTCTACAGAGGCAAGGGGGGACTTGAGAGTCCACCTCCAGTGGAGGGACAGGTATCAAGTGGAGTTGCTGTCCTATATGCATAATCTTTGATCCAGAATTGTTCCTATTTGAAGGAACTGCAGGGACAAAACTTGAGAAGAACATGAGAGAAAGGATGTCCATGGACAGGCCCAAATTAGGATTCAGTTCAAGGAAGGGGAGGCACACGGCATTGACACTGTTACTGATACTGTGGTGTGACAGTAGCCTGGCATGGCTGCCCTCTAAGAAGTCTAACAAGCAACTTAGTCAGATGCAGATTCTAGCACCCAACCAATGGATGATTTGGGGAAAAGCCAGAAGCAGCTGAGGAGGAGGGTGGCCCTATCAATATGCCAGCATTCTCAACTGAACTGGACCCCCCAAGATCTCTCAGAAAAGGGACCAACAACCAGGCAACATACCGGAGCTGACATGATGACCATGATAAATAAACAGTGGATGACTGCCTGGTCTGACCTCAGTGAAAGAAGATGCACCTAACCCTCCAGAGACTAGAAGTGCCAGGAATTGGGGAGGCCTGGTGGAATGCTGAGGTGTGGGGATATCCTCTTGGAGGGGTGAGGAAGAGGGATTGTGTTGGGGTGCAGAGAAAATTCTAGAAATTTTATTTAAAAAAATCAAGGTGTCTTTAGTATAAGAATGACACTTGACTTGTATACAACTTCTATATGCAATTTTATGAATAGTGATACTATGAATATATTTTATGTTGAGGTTATATTGCATAAAATATATTGACATACAAAATCAAGAAAATGGTAGAAACTCACTGGTGGCTGCCATGGCAAATATATATATACACATGCACAAAATGAGTCATTTGAGGGTAATGCCCTTGGAATGATTCCCTCATTATATCAAATCTGTTAAATACAATCACAGTTGGAACATCTTCCTCAACAAGCATGTATCTGCATTGTGGCATTGTTCCAGGCAGTTCTCAGGTTCCCAATCAGTAATAAATATGAATACAATGACATTCATCAGACCCTAGCTCTATAGACTTCATCTCTAGTCACCACTCTTGTAGGTACACATGAAAGACAGAATATGTGATAATGGTCTCCTGGCATACATACCAATACACATACAAACACATATATGCACACATACATACATATGTTTATGCATAAATAAAAACATAAGAATTCATTCTGAACATGGAGATACTATTACTGAAGAAATAATGTCATGACCATGATATCAGCAAATATTCAGTGCTTTTTATGTATTTCATTGACCTTATATTTCTCTCATGTCAAATATTTCTCTTGGCATTTAACAGGTATATGAATGATCTCTTTCAATGCTCCAGCCTCAGAAGTATAGATTGACAATGGGAAAAAGGGAAATATTGATTTCCTAGGAACAATAAACACTAGGCCATAGAATAATCAAGTGCAGAACCCAGGCTCTCAGAGTTCTTTCTAGCACTTTCTCAGGAATAATCAAATACAGCACCAAAGTCACAAATTTCTTCTGAAAAAAACCCACAATAATTTTTGCACAGAAAACAGTGCATAATACAGAAAGTGGAGGAATATGGTACAGTCATCACACAAAGCTAACTTTACCTGGGTCCAAAAGCAAATAACCATGAAAACATGCACACAGAAAATAATAACAGTATGGGTGCACCAGTGTAACTTTTAAAAAGTTTCTCTCTAGTAGATGCAGAAAGTAAACTCAACTTGGTTTCCATGACAGTGACTCAAAACTGTTTCAACAAGCACAAACCAAACAACTCAAGGCATAAACTATGTATAATCAGTGGGAGAAAGCTCACTGATAGATATATATCAATATATCTATGAAAGGCCTAGGGCCAAATAATCACGGTGGATCACTATGAAAGCTCTGAAGAATGTGGACCAGAAGGAACAATACTGAGTCTAATGAGGATAATAGCCAACATCCTAAGCCTATCCATACACAAACTGAAGACAGCTGTCATCATTCTACTCTACTAAGAAGACAGACAAGGATGTGCAAAGCTTCTGCACTAAGGTATCACAGTACTGCAGTGCTTACAAAGAGCAAGGAAGACTTAGAATATTTTCAATGTTCAAATAAGGATATGAGGAAGACAAGTTTTCTCCAATTACAAGAAACATAATTCTTCAACTCAAGACCTGCAAGTATCCCAAGAGAATAATCCAATCTGATAAAATACTTGACATAATATAGAATAATAAAAGAAAAAAAATCATTTGGTTTTATACATTCCTAAAGAATAATCTGATAACTGAGAAGACCACTCAGTGTCTAAAAGGATCTTGGATGTGCTGGTTTAGCATACAAACTGCTAAAAGGATCTCTGTAGGCTGATGGGTGTAAGGTGTCATTAATGGTTCTCCCTAGGTGCTGACCCTTGTGCTGTAATACCAACCTGTCTGACAATGTATGTTGACAGGTGTAGTAGTGACAAGTAGGTAACAGGAAATTTACTGGTTTGAACTAAAGTCAGCCCAAGTCAAAGAAACATGGTTTGTAAAGGAAACTGCCAATTCAGAGAGAGCTGAATAAAAAACTAGCAGTGGGAAAAAGGCAACACTGTAAAAGAAGGAGGAAGTGGAGTTTATGGAAACCCATGCTGTCACTTACCATGGAACATGGAATTATGAATATATGACAGCATGGATACCCATCCAAAACCTTCCTCAGAACATACATGAAACACAAGGATAGGATGAAAACACGAATAACAAGGGACGGGACAGAGATAAAAGAGATGGTAACTGTGTAAGCACTCTGGGATACTTCATGTGCAAAGGCCATTCACCTGAAAACGCAAGCGCTAGGGGATTTAGAGAGCACAGATTAGAGTAAACTCTAGGAGCTCTGTAATATCTGCAATACCAAAGAAACCAGATAATGCAAATCCTCTACCAGAATGTTTCTCTGTGAATATTCTAACAATTGTAATATTCATGAAATGAATATAATCCCTAATTCATGTGTTGGAAAATTTACTGACAACAGGAATTTCGGTAAAACAGAAATTGCAGATGCATGGAAAAATACATTGCTGTCAGAAATTTACAATATGTTAAACTTGATGCCCTGAGCATTTGTAGACAGCATCAAGTGTGTAATAAAAAATGAGTATAGGAATACATGAATTTTCAGGGAGTTATGAGGACATTTTTCAAAGTATGTCACTTTATGATTCTTACCTGTGACATACAGGCTGAATATTGTTGTCATTTCTACCAGCAACAGACCATAAATTCCTGCTCCAGTGACAGATGTTGTACTTTAAATTCAAAAGGAAGAAATACATAAAATAAATGTGTGTCCTGGAATTGTTTTGTCTAATTATATAACAGGAAAAGCACATCTTCCATTTCATGGAGACTGAACAAGAGCTCATTCTAGAATGGGAAGAATAACCCATGGGTTTACATACTTCCACCATGAAGTCAATATGAACACTAGGGCTTCGACTTTAAATCTTGCAACTGACATTACCTCAAATACACACCTGATTCTGAATAGACACAATTCCACAGGCTTGAGCCTTCCAGGCAAAGTTTACTATCACTTGTTTCATCACATCCGTTTTAAAGTAGATAAACTAAAATAGCAACATGCAGTGTGCAAACATTGGGACTCTTAAGTACTAGAACACCATAGCATTGTAGCCTAGCATTCCCGAGGAAAGTCTCTCAGATATTGGATTCCTGCACTCCCACTTGTATCTGCCTATTGTCACATCTAAGTGCTGTAACAATGTTTATCTCTTTCCAGATGTCTTGTGCTAGCCCTTACCATCAAAAGAGGTGATATTATATTAGCATACAGTAGTACTAAATATTTATCCATAGCTTAAAATCAGGAGAGCATGGAAACATATTTTTCAAGCCCTGAGAGAAAATAACTGGAAACTGTAATGTTAAATTCAGAAAAGTGGCTACAATTATTGACAGTGTAAAACATATACTTGAACATAGTACACACATACACACACACACACACACACACACACATATATATATATATATATATAAGAGTAGACACCTTTTTACTCAAAAACCTACATAGAAAATAATCTAATGAAAATATGCACAAAAGAATAAGTTATAACATTTTCATGAGAACTTATGAAATAGGACATTTATTTGTGAAGAATGAATGAATATAAGAAAACTAGGAAATATTCCTCATTTTCTACATAGTAAAGCTCTCTCCCATACAAAGAATGGAGACAATATGAACCATATTTTTGCCACTCACAATGCCCGCAAACCTTCTAGACTGCAAATGCAGGAAGAAGAGAATGGTAAAGGAATACAGTAGAGTGCATGGGCTGCAGTACAGTACAGTTGAGAGAGTAGAGCCACAGAGAGGGAGAAGGAAACGGTTGTACTGGGAGAGTTTTATAGTGCCAGATTGAAGAGGGAACATGCTAGGCACAGGCAAAGACAGAATGAGCTGGAGAAAGAGAAGAAGCCAGAAGATTTTTTAAAAGATTGCTACAGTTAATTTAAGGCCAAGCAGAGCAATTCAGTGTCTGAGAACCAGGCTGAATGAGTCAGCTGGGAGAGTAGTTTGAGCCTGAACAGCTGAGTTGAACGATCCTGTTAAGAGTTGAAATGGGCGTGGTGGCCCATGCCTTTAATCCCAGCACTTGGGAGGCAGAGGAAGGCGGATTTCTGAGTTCCAGGCCAGCCTGGTCTACAAAGTGAGTTCCAGGACAGCGCAGGGCTATACAGAGAAACCCTGTCTCGAAAAACCAAAAGAAAAAAAAAAAAAAAAAAAAAAGAGTTGAAATGAGGCTGGGCAGTGGTGGTGCATGCCTTTACTCCCAGCACTTTTCTGAGTTGGAGGCCAGCCTGGTCTTCAAAGTGAGTTCCAGGGCAGCAAGGACTCTACACAGAGAAACCCTGTCAGAAAAACCAAAAAAAAAAAAATAAATAAATAAATAAATAAATATATATATATATATATAAAAGGAGTTGAAAGGAACAAACAAGAAAGGGGGAGCTTAATCAGCAGGAAATTTCAGAGGCTGAAAACACTCTAGGACTAAATAAAATTATTTAGAGGCTAGAGGCTTACAGGACTAGGCCATGGTAATTAGACAGAGGCAGTCAGCCTCCCAGACAATAATTATAACGGGAAAATAAAGGTTAGTTTTACAGTCCTGTGGAAAATCTAATACCACTCACTATAAAAGCTCTCTAGAATGTAAGAAGAGAAGAAACACACCTCAGAAAACAAATGGAAAGAGACTTGATGCCAGGGACTCTGGTGGAGTCAGCTTGACAAAGCGAAAGCTGGGAAGCTGATTCATGAAGCAAAGAGTTTCAAGGAAACTCCCTTCCACGGGGGCTTGGCATTTTCTCCCTAATCTATATAAACCATAAAATTAATTTTTCCATTCCCACATTAGTCTAGTGTATAGATCCACGTGCACTCTATATAGTATTACCTTATAGTAAATGCCTTTTAAGATTGTATTCTAACATAGCTAAAGCCTTTTTCCAGTGTTCTTAGATTCCAGATAGCAGCAAGGAGCTTAACCCATTCAGTTAACAATTAAGCACTTGCCATTTTACTCAGCTGTTTACAGATAGAGACTAAAAGCCTCACTGAGATAGAAATCTTTTACTACAGGCTACTTCCATGTCAAGTATAAGTTGATATACTACCCTGATAAGGGGAAACTCTCCAGACAAGATAAGTTTTATTAGACCTAAGAATTTAGAGCTCTGTGATAGCACATTACTCTTAAGGCCTGTCAAGAGTTAACAACCCCCTGATGCTTTTAACCTTAAAGTGTGAAATTCTTGCCTGGCATTAGGCTGATCCTAGGCAGGGCTTGTTATCCCTAATGTAAACATTTAATTAGTCCCTGTAAATTCCTTTCTGCTGTAACTGGTGAATTTCAGTGTATCTTGTCTTTTTGTGATTTGTATCCTCTGATAATTCGTTGTTATATAAGTCTGAAGCTCAACCAGAACATTACATTCAGATCCAACACCATTCTCCGTGTTCGACTGTCTGTCACTACATCTTATCTCTGCCCATCTACTCTAGAGACCCTTTCTTACGCAGGCACAAGGGACCAGAGGGCCTGTGGCAGATGGCGCCTTCGAACAGGGGACACCAGAGTAGATTAGTCTTTTCTTTTCTTTCTTTTTTTCTTTCTATTCTTTATTTTCTCAGGCAAAGATAGGACCTCGTCAACCGCGCTGCAGACGGGCTGATACGTATATCAGTTAAGAAACGAGTAAGTTTTTATCATGGGGCAGTCAAAATCAATTGGGAATATTAAAGCATGTGTAGATGCCTCACTGGCTGTAATGCAGGAATTAGCTTACGCCACAGCAAGGAAAGGGAAGAAATTCGGCGCTACGTGTGGAATTACATGTTTCGGTTGCAAGAAACCGGGGCACCTGAGAAAAGATTGTAAAAATCTCTCAGGAGACAAGAAGAGCATTCCTTTGGGTCCCTCCCAGTGTTGTGACAAGCACTGGAGAAGTGAATGTAAATCAAGGTCCCATAAGGATGAGACTCAGCTCACTAGAGAAGCTGGAAAGACAAAGAACTATAGAACTGCATGTTTCGGTTTGTGAAAAACCGGGGCACCTGAGTAAGGATTGTAAAAATCCCTCGGAGAAACAAGAAGGGCCTTTCTCCAGGTCTCTGTCCAGGCTGCGGTGGAAACGTTGGGGGAATGATTGCAGATCAAAGTCCCATAAGGATGGGACTCTGCTCACTAAGAAGCAGGTAAGGCGAAAAACTAAAGGGGCAGTCTCTTAGCCCCGTTCAGAAACTGTGGAGCTCATTATAGGACACAACTCCAGTTATAAGAAAAACTTCAAGTTGTGAATTCTGATACTTTAGGCTAAATTAAAAGTTATGGTTAAATTATGGTCAAAGTATAAAAAGAGACTTCTTCTTACTGTTACCTTATTTACAATTTCCCAATCCTACATTGTGCTAAAAATCCGTAGAAAAGGCTCTATTGAAAGTTAAGTAATCTCCTAAAACATACATAATTCATTCCATAAATGGTATTTTTGTTGGTTGCAGAAAATAGCATTTTTTGCAGGTGACTATAAAATATATGACTAAGTGTGGACTGATGATGGCTTCAAAAAGATTCAGCATGGTAAACTTTTTGGCTATTTGAGACATTTAGCGTATAGAGATTGTGTGTTTTCTCAAAAATTTGCCCTCAGATTAAATAAATTAGAAGTTTGGATGCTTGCCAGAGCTGTTAGAAAATTTTGGATTTTAATCTTGATTTGACAACCTGTCTCTTACAAGCAGGAAAAGAAAGGAAGGGATAAAAGAAAATAGATTTTAGAATTCTCCCAGGGACAGAGAGAAATCCGGGGGACGCCCTGTTTCATTCTCTCTGGCCCCTACAGGAGAAATTCTTTACCCCCTATATGTATTGTCTAATGTCAATTCATGTATATCTCTTTTGTTTCATTGTCTGAATGATTGTGTCGTTGTCTGAATGACTGTTTTATGTTTCATGTTGAAAAAATAAAACAAAAATAATGGGTAAAACTTTACCTGCTGATTCACTCTCAGTTTACACAAAGGAGGCTGAAAAAGAGCCTTCACTATAGCCATAAATCAAGCACTGCAAGAGAGGCCCTACTAGAAACTGTTTTTAAAGAAAAGGAATCTGCAACCTCTTAGTTCTAAGGCAAATAAGCTGATAGTTGTTTTTTCCTAAAACTTTCTCTGCAAGTTTGTGATCATTGTGTTTAGCAAATAACAAATTGCTTTTTTATCTTACAAGTATAGCTATAAAAGGTAAAACTCTTTAATTGATCTAAATTTATAAGATTCATGTAGCCACTTCATTTGGTCTTTGATTGGTCTTAAAGGTATAAATATGATCTAACATGTCTTGGTCATAGGGAATTGGTTTATAAGTTATTTGGGTATAATTAAAAAGATGTAACACTGGTTACAAAGTTAACTTAGAAGTAGTAACTCAGAGATAGAGTCATTATTCAAACAAAAGCACCTGGCATAAACCAGCCCAAAAAACTAGTCCTCTAAAGATACTTCTAAATTGAGATAACATTTTATGTAATTCTTATCCTAAAAGATAGACTTATAAAGATAAGATTTTAAAACAATGTCTCTTTAATGAAACATTAAAATTTAAACTGTCATACATTAATGAAAATTTCGTAACGTGATAGTGATGTTTTTAGTATTGATTTTAAGGAGAATAAATTGTTTAAAATTGGGTCTTACTTACCAAAAGTTATAGATATGTTCTAATATTACAACAAAAACTTAAAAATTCTGGTTAAAATTGCCAGTGTCCCATTGACTGCAGTTTACAGTTTAATCAAAAGCTTAAGACTTTTAACTCACCCATAATTAAGATTATTACTAAAATAATCAACTTATAAGAGTGCTAATGCTGCTCACTTGGAACATTCAGCCATACAAAACAAAGTAAAATTAACTAGATATATTCATCTTTGTGCAGAAATTAGACCCTCACACAATCAGTTTGACTATGGCTGTGGCCTTGTAGGACCATAAAAGGTCATAAAAGAAAATGTTTAAGATATAAGTCATCTTAAGAAAGATTGTCCAAAATCAGAGACATGGACAAACAGTTAAATTGCTCCTTTAGAATCTGTCCTCATTGCAGGAGGGCAAGATGCTCAAATTAAAAAATATATACATTTGGGTTAATACAAAGCTTAAAGCAGCCTCAGAGAAGCTTGTACAAAGTTTCTTGCGTTTTACAGACTGCGCCTAAAAAAGTTCTTAAAACTTCACCCTCCTGCCTTCAGGGAAAATTTCTTTTAGCTAAACAACATTTTTTCTTTTCAGATCTACCCAAGTGTTGTTCATGATTAAGTCTAAACTCAAGATTTATAAAAAGTCAATCAGGCTATAAAACTTATAAAGGCATTACAAAATAACTTGCCTACTTCATGTAAAATTATTATAGATTTAAAAGTCTATTTTTTCCATTTATAAAGAGTTTACTTCTAGTGAACTGGTGACCATTAAAGGTTTTTTACCCCTAGGTATGGCTACACATAGTCTTATATTATGTAAGAAATTTTCATTGTCCAAGCTTCAATACAAGAAGCAAAAAAGTTTAAATCTTTCAGTATATATTGTTTCCTAAGTGGAAAGTATTTTATTAACTAATGTCTCTAAAGAGAAGTTTAAAGTTCTAGAAAATAGTTGTTGCTTCATAAGATTCAGAGGCAATGTCTTTTTTTAATATCTAGAGTTTTAGTTATATTAAAAAAGTGGTACAAATTTGCTTCAAAATTCTATTTTCAAAAAGCTTCCAAGAGATGTTAATGGACTAAGACCTCACCTTAAATTCACCACAAGAGAACCTAAGCCTTTATTAGGTACTATCAAGTGAGATTCAAATTAACTGGAGAGAAGCTAAAAAGGCTTTAACAGAAAGTAGAGAAAACTTCTATAATATATTGATATCGATTGTAATTGATGGCAATCAAATATTAGCTACATATTCTAGTTATTGTTATTAAATGTGTCCACAGCTATTTTTTGACAAGAAAAAAAACATTAATGTAAAAATCATCTTTCTTCACCTCAAAGTTTTAACATCCTATTATATATAAGGCTGCTGTGGTACTAATTAAGAATTAAAAATTCTTTTTTCCAAACAGCTATTAGTTATTACAAAATATTGATATTTGACCTATTGCATACCATCATTTTAAATAAAATTAATATTCATCTTAAAAATAAGCTAATTGCTTATTATACATACTTTTGTAAATCCATACATACATGCATCCCATTTACTGTATTTAAAAACAACCTTTGCTATGGAAAAGAAAAAATATATGTAAATTAGATCACATGTTTATTCTTTTGAGTTTCTGCCTACTTCAGCACAGATAATTAAATTATGTGCTGTAGATAGTGTTTTAAAATGTTAAAGATTGCCTGGTAAAAACCTCTTAAGGCAATGCCACGCTAGATTTCTATCCCAGGTAAATTATAGATCTTATAAAAAAAAAATAAATGCCATATAATCTCATTCTTTACATCATCAAAATAGTAATGCTTGAGATAATAATTTGGTATTTAAAATAAATAAATAAATTAATTAATTAATGTGCATGTCATATTGTAAAGATTTGATCTCAGTGTCCTCAGTTTCTACCTGTTACACACATTGGTATTAATTCTTGAGGACGTATACTTAATCAATTATTACAAATAGATACTTTTTAATTTTACAAAAATAAATCATGCACATGTGACTATTGATACCTTTTTAATCTTTCTACTTACAACTGCTCTAATAAAAATAGCAACTAAAAGTATAGTTGCCTATGTTGATTTTTTTACTTGGTGTTCCAAATCAATTAAAACTGGCTATTATAGCCAAGCATTTGAGATGTTTTATCAACAATTTAATGTT
>NT_166452.1:14259-20208 GCF_000001635.26 Mus musculus
CTAGTGTCAACTTGGAGACAACTAAAAGAGCTTGACTCGTGAGGTGGAAGGACTGCTACAGAGTATTGGACAAGATTTCATCAGAGACTGTTTTTGGCCATTCAGGCCAACTCCCCTAATAGCTGTAAAAGCTTGTGTACCTTACCTGTATGCTTATTGTTAAATGATTTTAAGAGTTAAGATCACCAATCTTGACAAGTCTTTTTATATACATTGTAATTCCTGTCATTTAACTAATTGTGTAGATCCTAATTTAAATAAGAAATCTACTGTTATGATTTTGTTAAAAAGATTCTGCTTATGTTTTACTGTCTGTAGAGTTAGGAAACGATCCTTGGTTTGAAAATTCAAGATTGCAAGCTTTAAAAAGACTAAATGAACTTATTAGACCTAAGAGATTTGTAGCAGCTTTGATCCTGGAAATTACTGCTTTAATTGCTATTTTAACTTCCTTTACGTTATCCACCACAGCCTTAGTACAGCAACAACATACTGCTCACTTTGTTAATGACATGCATAAGAATATCTCTGTAGCTTTGTCAGAGCTGTATTTTATAGATAAAAAATTAGAAGCAAAGGTTAACGCCCTAGAAGAAGTCGTGCTGGCAATAGGGCAAGATATTGCTAATATCAAGACCAGGTTAGCTACTAAATGTCATGCTTCTTTCCAATACATTTGTGTTACTCCCATTACCTTACAACGCCACGACTAACTGGGAAAAGACAAAAACTCATTTACAGGGTATATGGAAAGATACTGATATTTCTCATGACTTAGAACAGTTAAAAGTAAAAATTTCAGATATTAGTAAAAGCCATCTGGACACTTGGAACATTGATGAATTGGCTAGAGATTTAAAGAACAACTTAAGTGCATTAAACCCTCTAGATTGGGTTCAATATATTATCCTACTTGTTATTATTTTTGGCATTACTTTATTAGTAATCATTGTGTTTCCACTCATCTTTAGAGTGCTCCTGAGATCTGTAGCTACGACGAAGCGGGACATCCTGGAACTTCGGCTGAGAAATAAAGATAAATTATCAATTATTAAAAAAAAAAAGGGTGGAATGCCAGGGACTCTGGTGGAGTCAGCTTGACAAAGCGAAAGCTGGGAAGCTGATTCATGAAGCAAAGAGTTTCAAGGAAACTCCCTTCCCGGGGGCTTGGCATTTTCTCCCTAATCTATATAAACCATAAAATTAATTTTTCCATTCCCACATTAGTCTAGTGTATAGATCCACGTGCACTCTATATAGTATTACCTTATAGTAAATGCCTTTTAAGATTGTATTCTAACATAGCTAAAGCCTTTTTCCAGTGTTCTTAGATTCCAGATAGCAGCAAGGAGCTTAACCCATTCAGTTAACAATTAAGCACTTGCCATTTTACTCAGCTGTTTACAGATAGAGACTAAAAGCCTCACTGAGATAGAAATCTTTTACTACAGGCTACTTCCATGTCAAGTATAAGTTGATATACTACCCTGATAAGGGGAAACTCTCCAGACAAGATAAGTTTTATTAGACCTAAGAATTTAGAGCTCTGTGATAGCACATTACTCTTAAGGCCTGTCAAGAGTTAACAACCCCCTGATGCTTTTAACCTTAAAGTGTGAAATTCTTGCCTGGCATTAGGCTGATCCTAGGCAGGGCTTGTTATCCCTAATGTAAACATTTAATTAGTCCCTGTAAATTCCTTTCTGCTGTAACTGGTGAATTTCAGTGTATCTTGTCTTTTTGTGATTTGTATCCTCTGATAATTCGTTGTTATATAAGTCTGAAGCTCAACCAGAACATTACATTCAGATCCAACACCATTCTCCGTGTTCGACTGTCTGTCACTACATCTTATCTCTGCCCATCTACTCTAGAGACCCTTTCTTACGCAGGCACAAGGGACCAGAGGGCCTGTGGCAACTTGAAACTAAACCAAACAGTCCAGACAAGGCAGGAAAGTGATTATTCCATCCTTTTTTTTTTTTCAATTTTTATTTGATATTTTCTTCATTTACACTTCAAATGTTAATCACTTTCCTAGTTTCCTCTCCAAAAATCCCCTATCCCATTGTGCCTCACCCCCACCCCCCTTAACCAACCCACCTTCTCCGGCTTCCTGACCAAGGTGTTCCCCTTTACTCTGGCATAGAACTTTCACAGGACCAAGGGCCTCTCCTCCCATTGATGACAGACTAGGCCATCATCAGCTACATATGTAGCTAGAGCCATGAGTCCCACCATGTGTTTTCTTTGGTTGGTGGTTTAGTCTCAAGGAGCTCTAGAGATACTGGTTAGTTCATATTTTTGTTCCTACTATGGGGCTGTAATCCCCTTCAGCTCTTTGGGTAATTTCTCTAGCTCTTTCACTGGGGACCCTGTGCACTGTCCAATGGATGACTGTGAGCACCCACTTCTGTATTTGTCAGGCACTAATAGAGTCTCTCAGGAGACAGCTTTATCAGCCTCCTGTCAGCAAGCTCTTGTTGGTATCCACAATAAAATAAGGCCAAATTCAACAAACTGCACCAGTGTGAACACAATTCAAGGACTTAAAATCGTGTAGACTGGACCGAAGATGTGATTCAGAAAGTAAGTGCATCTTCTGGAGAAGAACAACTCAGATCAGACCATCCACTCTGTCAACAAATATTGTGGACGGACTCTCTGGTGGTAGCATTCAGTGTCCAGAAACTGCTATGCAAACTGGGGCAGGAGGCAGAGTTATCAATGACCATACCCAGATTTGTATCCTGTGTGCTACAATCTCAATCTACCAGGCAAGGCATGGCCTCCAGTACCATAGTGGCAAGGCTATCTGTGGATAACAAAAGGCTTTCCTGTTCAAGCTGAGGCCAGATCCTCAGGAGAAACATACATAGACTAAACAGAGAATCTGGCTAAAATCCAATGAGGAAGGTCACAGGCCCTGGGAGGGAATCCAGGACTGACATCTGCTTCATGTGTAAAAGGCCCTTTTCAAACACATTAACTGATGCTGTTTTCAGTCTGGGTAAAAGAAACTTTGATTTCAATGGGCAACAGCAATTTCCCAGCATCAAAATTAATTAAATATTGACATGAAGTGACAGCTGACAGCACTGCCTACCATGGGAAATCCATATCATCACATCTAATATTCTTAGTGAAATCTTTCAGAATCATTAATGAAATAGAAGCTGGCAAAACCAATTCATGTCCTCTGTGTACTGGCAGAGTGAGCCCCACCCCACCCCTAGTTCAAAGCTTCTAACACACTTGGATGCTTCAATAGTCTCCTTGGCCTTTACCAAATTAGGTCTCTTAGATTTGATTTATATTTATGCAGATTTGGCTGAGAAAATGGAGACCCGAAAATGGGAAAATATCATTCTAACAGAACCTGGAACTTTTCATGTGACAAAAATGAAAGACACCAACACCAGGCAAAAGGATAAATATGAAGGAAAGAGAAGATATCACGAGAATGTCTCTTTTTCCCTGAGGATTTCAGTTTACCCTAGAGTCAGTCACACATTTTACACAGAGTCCTTTTCCCAGAAACACTGAGGAAGGAAGAATGTAAGAAAACTATTGTGACACGCAGGATCCAAACCACTGAACTTCTTCAACAAGAGATCGCTGAAAAAAAAGCCCTGAATGCAGGGTCTAAGCATTACCACACCTGCAAGAAGTCCAGAGTGCCGCACTCAACAAACCATGAATGTGAATGGGCAAAGTGCTTTTCATGAAACAAGGAGTCATTTTTCTTAAGAAAGTGAGCAATCATAATTATTTCAAAGGGTACTGTCTATTTATGTCCTAATCCATAGTAAGTTTTCTATTTATAAAAATAGCTTGGGGCTGATGAGATGGCTCAGTGGGTAAGAGCACCTGACTGCTCTACCGATGGTCCGAAGTTCAAATCCCAGCAACCACATGGTGGCTCACAACCACCCTTAATGAGATCTGATGCCCTCTTCTGGAGTGTCTGAAGACAGCTACAGTGTACTTACATATAATAAATAAATAAATCTTTAAAAAAATATATAGCTTGTCCTAGAGTCATCCTCTCACAGCATGCTGGGCAGAACCTTGGAAGCATTCAAAGAATTCAGGAGGAAAGGGCTAACTGGGGTAACTATTAACATATCAATGAAGATAGGGATTGGGGATGGTGCTTTCTTGGCTCCTGGTTAACTCTTGGCCTGACTTCTATTCTTCTTCTCACCTTCAATTCCCTTCCCCCCACCAGAATGAACTGGTTCAGTCTGGACCCAAAGAAATAACTCTGAATGGCTTTCCCCTAATGCTGAAATGCCAAAAATTAACCTCACCACCAGCCCAAGAACCAGGTATCTTCTTGCAGCTCTGCAGGTTGCATGTCTTAGGAAAATAATAAAGCCTCACAGAAAACGACAGGGCATATAAAACCGGCAGTAGGAAGTGACTAAAGTCCATCTCTTGGTCAAGATGTAATATTTTAAAAAGCTTTCCAACATCGTAGAATTGCTTTTTCTCTGACGACACTCAGGGTTAACAGAACCTACTACATATCTTCTCCTCAGTTGTACATTGCTGCAATCCTGTCTTCATGCTTCAATGAAAGCTAAGGTGTAACATTAATAACTAAGACTATGAAGACGCATCTCTGAATGCTGTATTTACATCAAAGACTACATATACCTCAGTGTGAAACTAACGGAGACTATAACTTTGTTAGCTTAATGTTAATATTTACAGCCATATGTAGTGCTTCATAACATAATTTTCTAATTCAATCAAATCTCCACCAATTCCCCATATGACAAATATCTACAAAGCTCTCTCAGGATGCCTACTCAGTTCCCTGGAGAAAGGGAAATGAAATGGCAAATGGAGGAACAGGGGAGTTAAGAAAGCATGAACGAATTTGAATTACAGGAGCTTTATAAATGCTTTTGCAAAGACAAATCTCCCGGTATACAAGCTCCAGATGCAGCCAAGGTTCTATGAGGATACTTTAGAAAAATATTCTGGCCGGGCGTGGTGGCGCACACCTTTAATCCCAGCACTTGGGAGGCAGAGGCAGGCGGATTTCTGAGTTCGAGGCCAGCCCGGTCTACAAAGTGAGTTCCAGGACAGCCAGGGCTATACAGAGAAACCCTGTCTTGAAAAATTAAAAAAAAAAAAAAAAAAAAGAAAAAAGAAAAATATTCTGGCAACCATAAAATTGATTAAAACATCACCATGAACCCAATTCACAGGATCTCAAACTTCCTGACAATGTTAAGATATCCACAACAGAATTTTAAGAGTGGCAACAGAAAATGCACCCCTGCTCCACAAGCCTGCCCTGCTCCTGCCCATTTCCCAGCCCAACAGCTCCTCTGACCTGGAAGGCTACAGGACCAGATGCTGAATGTCCTAGGAGGCCAGCACAGCAACTGCAGCTTAAGGAAGTTTTCAGGTTCCGCAAATACTAGGCACTAGTCTCCCTCCAGGACTTCCTGACCACGAGGCAGCCAAGGTACAAGGAGAATGCTGAAAAGGCGGGACTTCCTGTCATTTCTGCTTGGCTCTTCAGAGCCCCTCCTTCTGAACCCGCCCAATATTCAGCAGCTTCCTGCAATTCTTCTAAGCCTACCTACTTCAGAACCTTTTAATTAATTAGCTTCCCAGTTCTTCACAGCAATTTTTATTGTTTTGGATTTTTGCTTGCTTGCTTACTGAATTCATTGATTGATTGGTTGATTCTTCGTTTTTTTTTTTTTTTGTTTTTTTTTTTTAAGATTTATTTATTATTATATGTAAGTACACTGTAGCAGCTGTCTTCAGACAGCTGCTATCGGGTGCTCTTACCCACTGAGCCATCTCACCAGCCCCGATTCTTCGTTTTTATTTTGTCTTTTCCTTAAACTTATCTAATCATGCATGAAGCCCACCCTCCCCAGCAGGAACCACTCCTCCAACTCTGTTGCAGGCTGCCTTCCA
>NT_187064.1:0-114452 GCF_000001635.26 Mus musculus
GATCCATTCTGTTCTGCTCTGCTGGTTTAAGATGTCAGATGCTGGCCTAGTCGGCCATCATTGGGAAGAGAGGCCCCTTGGTCTTGCAAACTTTATATGCCCCAGTACAGGGGAATGCCAGGGCCAAGAAGTGGGAGTGAGTGGGTAGGGGAGCAAGGGGGCGGGGAGGGTATAGGGGACTTTTGGGATAGCATTTGAAATGTAAATGAAGAAAATATCTAATAAAAAATTAAAAAAGATGTCAGATGCCAGATCATGCTGATCTGATCTAACTTCCCGTGTACGGAGAATCCAGCTTCTCAGAAGCACCTGACCCAAGGAAACGCCTCACTCTTTTCCAGTCTTTTTTTCAGTCTCTGTTTAGTAGATGGTTGAAGACATCACACATGTCGTTCTGGTCAGTTTTCAGTTGCTTTCAGTAAAAAGCAAAGCCAGATTCCCCCAGCTGTGGTGGGATGGCCTTTCCCTCCAGCACCTCAGGAGGCTCTGTCAGGGAGATCTGCTTACAGCCAGTCAAGCAAACTTACTTTGAATTCCTGTTCAAAGAAAGCAGCAGCAGTAGTGGTGGCATCTACTGTAGTCCTTCAATCTAACTGACCCTTTGTTTTTGTATCTTATTTATTTATTTTTATTTTATTTTATTTTATTTTATTTTATTTTTTTAGAGACAGGGTTTCTCTGTGTATCCCTGGCTGTCCTGGGCCACTCTGTACACCAGGCTGGCCTCTGCCTCTGCCTCCTGAGTGCTGGGATTAAAGGCATGCGCCACCATGCCTGGCTGATTTATTTTTTATTTCTAGAAAAAGGTCATAAATTTAATTTCCATGAGCGCCTCCATATTTTGTGAATGTTCCTTAAACACACCTTTAATCTCAACAATCAGGAGGCAGAGACAGAGGCAGAGGCAGGCAGACCTCTGAGTTCTTATAACTTCAGTTCTAGGGTATCTGATGCCCTCTTCTCCCACCCTCCACCAGCTGTAAGCATAGTGCACATAGGAACAGGCAGGTAAAGCTCTCATATACATAAAATAAAAATAACTAGAAACCAAAGCAAAAAACCCCCACCTCATCCTTGTAGCTTTGTGTGTGTGTTTTTACTTGGCTCCCTGGAAATTGTCTGTATTTAAGAGGCATCAAGCTGGGCAGTGGTGGCATTCACCTTTAATCCCAGCACTTGGGAGGCAGAGGCAGGTGGATTTCTGAGTTCGAGGCCAGCCTGGTCTACAGAGTGAGTTCCAGGACAGCCAGGGCTATACAGAGAAACCCTGTCTCAAAAAACAAAAAACAAACAAACAACAAAAAAAAGGCATCAAAAACCTGCTTTTAGAAGGTTTTAGGTTTGTGTGTGCAGGGAGGGGTGAACTATATATGAATCAAGGACTTCTGGGGGGGAAAGCAGATGCCCTGTTGCAGAATCTCCAGTCAGCATCTATGCTGGTTAATTGTTTTTTGTTGTGTTTAAAATTTTCTTTTTATTTTACGTGTATGTGCTTTGCCTACATGTATGCATGTACACCATGTGGGTGACTGGTACTCTTGAAGTTTAGAAGAGGGCATCTGATTTCCTGGATCTAGAACTGTGGGTGGTTGTAAGTCACTGTGTGGGTGCTGGGAACTGAACTTTGAGTCTTTGGAAGAGTAGCCAGTGCTCTTAGCTGCTGAACCATCTCTTCTGCCTCTGGTTAGGCTTTGATTGTCAATCTGACAAAACTAGAGACACGCAGGATAAGAAGTTTAATTGAGGAATTGCCTCCATCGGATTGATCTGTAGGCATCTCTGTGGGACATTTTCTTAATTTCTAATTGGTGTAGGGTAGGGCCAAACCCACTGTAGATGTTGCCATTCCTAGGCCGGTAGACCTGGGCTACATAAGAAAGGTAGCTGAGCAAGCCAGAAGAAGCAGGCTGGTAAGCAGCATTCCTCATTGGCCCCTGCTTCAGTGTTTGCTTCCAAGTTTCTTTCTTGAGTTCCAGCCTTGGCTTGTCAGGTCCAAAGGAAACTCTAAAAGGCAGTTCAAATGTCCAGAAATGAGATTAACCTGGACTCTAGGAGGATTAATGGCAATTAGATAAAAGCCAAGTTCCTGAAGAGCTTTCAGAGCCATTCCATCTGCCAGAAGGAGTCATTTCCCTTACCTCTGGTGGAAGGGCCATATGGGTCTCCAGTTAGCAGATACCTGTGACACCTGTCAGTATATGAAGGCTGTGCTAGCTTCCAGGCTCCCCCAGTCGCCTCACAAGTACTTGTTATATACATCTCAAAGCCTTTCCTTCCCCTAGGAATTCATCATGATAACCCTCACTATTTTATTCCCACTGTTCTCTCTCTGGGCTCAGCTCCTGCTGTGCTTTCTTAGTCTCTATTGCCCGGATTCTTCTTTGTCTCACAGACAGCCCTAGGCAGCCACATGCAGTGTGCTGGCTGCAGTGTGCTGGCTGCAGTGTGCTGGCTGCAGTGTGCTGGATGCAGTGTGCTGGCTGCAGTGTGCTGGATGCAGTGTGCTGGCTGCAGTGTGCTGGATGCAGTGTGCTGGATGCAGTGTGCTGGATGCAGTGTGCTGGATGCAGTGTGCTGGCAGTGTGCAGTCTACTTTCTCTCCCTGCTCTGGGCTTTCCAGATGCTTCTGGCTGCTCTCCCTCTCCTCTATAATAAAACCTTCCCACACCATGGAGTGGGCGTGTTGGCAGTTTATACAGATATCCCATGATGATGGACTGTAACCTGGAAGCCAAAAAACCCCTTTCCAAACCAAGTTAGTTTTGGTCAGTGTCCCATCACACGACAGAGCCTAGGCTAGGACAGTATCTCTGAAGGAAGGCTTGAAGGCTTCTTCCTTTAGTCGACCTCTTTTCTTTAGAGGAGAGAAGTCCAAGTCTGGCCACAGGCAGGAGAGTGCACTGTGGGTTTTACTTTCTAATATGTCTACTCTGATTTTGGGGGTCTGGAAAGCTTTGATGTGTGTTCCAAAACCCCGTGCTCCTCTGGCTCAGCCTCTGAACAGGGAAATCTAAGAGTCTGAAACAGGTCCTGTGGCCGAACCACTTCTTGTCTATAAGTCTTGCTAGGGCTCCCCACATCCTGTGCCTCTCATCTCCATGCCTTTCTGGTATCTGTGGCACTTTTCAAGTCTCCAGTCTGGTGACTTAGGTGTTACTCATTGCCCTAAGCTTGCCACCTCTCATCTGCTTTTTCTCTGTGCTTGAGAATGTAGGAGTTTTTCCATGTATCTTCTGTTAATTTAATGGAAAGTTTGGAAGGCAAGGGAGTAGATGTCTTTGCTCTACCATGTTTAGTCACATGATCCTTCTCTATTAAAAAAAACCCTCTAAATTACCTGGCAAAAGTGGTAATTTTTATAAATGTTATAGTAAGCCGAGCAGTGGTGGCGCACACCTTTAATCCCAGCACTTGGGAGGCAGAGGCAGGCGGATTTCTGAGTTCGAGGCCAGCCTGGTCTACAGAGTGAGTTCCAGGACAGACAGGGCTACACAGAGAAACCCTGTCTCAAAAAAAAATAACAACAAAAAAATTACCACTTTTTAGAAATAGAAAACATTTTTTAGGACTGGGCCTGACAGCACACACCTGTAATCCCAGCCCTTGGCAGGCTAAGTCAGGAGAATTAGGAATTTAAGGCCAAGATAATCTGTTCAAAATAAACAAAGAAAACACAGGGATGGTCTGGGAGATGGCTCAGAGGGTAAAGGTGTTTGCTGTTGCAAGGGATGGTGGCAAACTCCATTTATCCTACTACTCTGGAGGCAGAGTCAGAGGCAGAGGCGCAGGGAGGCAGAGAGGCAGAGAGGGAGGCAGAGAGGCAGAGAGGGAGGCAGAGAGGCAGAGAGGGAGGCAGAGAGGCAGAGAGGGAGGCAGAGAGGCAGAGAGGGAGGCAGAGAGGCAGAGAGGGAGGCAGGGAGGCAGAGAGGGAGGCAGAGAGGCAGAGAGGCAGAGAGGGAGGCAGGGAGGCAGAGAGGGAGGCAGGGAGGCAGAGAGGGAGGCAGAGAGGCAGAGAGGGAGGCAGGGAGGCAGAGAGGGAGGCAGGGAGGCAGAGAGGGAGGCAGGGAGGCAGGGAGGCAGAGGCATCTCTGTGAGTTCAGGGCAAAGCTGGACTATATACTGAGAGTCATGACCTCCAGGCTACACAGAGAAACCCTGTCCCAGAAAACTAAAAAGAAAAAGTGGGACTTGCTCTCGAGCCCCAGGACTTGGCACAGTCTCTGGAACCTGCACCGCTGTGCTCCACTTCACACACAGTGAAGAGGGAATGAAAAGTCTCTGATTTAATCTATACAATTAAAAAAGTTGGCAGTTGGGCTGGTGAGATGGCTCAGTGGGTAAGAGCACCCGACTGCTCTTCCGAAGGTCCGAAGTTCAAATCCCAGCAACCGCATGGTGGCTCACAACCATCCATAACGAGATCTGACGCCCTCTTCTCGAGTGTCTGAAGACAGCTAAAGTGTACTTACATATAATAAATAAATAAATAAATAAATAAATAAATAAATCTTTAAAAAAAAAAGTTGGCAGTTATAGTAGCTTAATTTTCTATTATTAAGTTTGTGTGTGGTGTGTAGCTGTGTACATGCCATGATACCCACGAGGAGGCCAGAGGGCCACTTTGTACAGTCACTTCTCTCTCTTCACCTTTTCATGGTCCTGAGATCAAGCCCATGTTGTCCGGCTTCTGTGGCTTTATTTCACCTGCTCCTTAGAAGCGTAGTTTTCGCTTCCTGCATAGTGTGTGAAGATTTCAGCTTTCCCTTAGTATCTGTAATAGCTGAATTCCCGAGTGTGGTTGGTTTGTCTTGGTCCTGGTGTATGCCATACTGAATTTTGATCTGACACCCAGTGGTCAGTTACCATGCTTTGCTGTTTCCTTGAGAAGGTAAGAGCAGTGTGAAGTGGAGCTGACTGCACAGAGATGCCAGCCCAGCTACCTCACATCAACTTTCTGATGCTCTCTCATCTCCTTAGGATTTTCCATGAGCAGAAAATATTACAGAAGGTCTTCGGAGAATGGAGGGAAGAATGGTGGGTCTCTCAGAGGGAGTAGAAGCTCTGTGTCCGAGCTGACTGTCACTACAGGTTGGCTTTTATGTCTAATCACTTTATGCTTGTTGAAATACAAATTTTACAGTGTCAAACAATTATCCAATGTCTTGTTTCTGTTCCAAAGGAGTAAAGTTTTGGATTACTTTCTAGCTTTTTAAAAATCCTTTTGAGCGTAAGTGAATCCTTACTTATTTTCGGTTGTCTGTGCACACCCATATGCATGCTCCTCTGATTCAGACGAAAGTGTGGGCCATGCTGAGGACTTGGGAGATTTACTCACGCATTCCATTTATTTCTAAATCCGAGAGTTTTGTTTTGTAAAGTGATTAGCTCTGGCATACTGATTATGATCAAGAAAGGGTGTGTCCCACATAGACATTTGGAAAATAGGCTGGGTCAGGTAGCTGAAGAGAGAGCAAATGGTAGCTTGCACAACGTCATGGCTTAATCCCTAGCACTAAAAACACAATTTAAAAACAAAAGGCACAAAAGAAGTATCTTTTATGCCACTCACATTGCAAGGAATAAATGGAGAGAAAAGTAAAAATGACATCAAATATCCGTTTTTAGGGTAAGTGCAGTAACTTTGCAGGTGAAGACACTGCTGCTTCCTGGTGCCTCCAGCTGGACCCCCAGAACCACGTAGGAGAGCCAGCTCTGCTCTGCATGTGTCCTCAGACCTCTACCCTTCCACTGTGCCCCAAGCACCCCTCCACACAACAAGTCTTAACTGGCCTAGAACTCACAGAGATCCGCCTGCTTCTGCCTCCCAATGTTGGCATTCAAGGAATATACCACCACACTTTTGGCTACAAATTTCTGTTTTTTTTTTTTAATTTTTATTTATTTATTTTATGTACGTGAGTACACTGTTCCTGTCTTCAGACACTCCAGAAGACGGCATCAGATCCCATTACAGATGGTTGTGAGCCACCATGTGGTTGCTGGGAATTGAACTCAGGGCCTTTGGAAGAGCAGCCACTGCTCTTAACTGCTGAGCAATCTCTCCAGCACTACAAAATACTTTAAAGATACATTTTTACAGATTAAAAAGCAAAATAAAACATTCTACACACATTTGTAAGGTGAGATTCAGCTCTAATTTATAATTGGTTCAGATTAAAAAACCAGACAGCTTTGAGGATTTGAAAAGTAAAGTTGCCTTGGAACAGCGAAGCACCCCTCCTTTATCACATGCGGCTGTGCAGAGTGAGTTCTTCAAGGAGGGAAGCTTCACTGTGGTTGGAGAAAGTGAATTTACTAAGGCCTTACAGGGATTGATTGGTTTAGGAGCTTTGATGTTAATACAGAAGCAGTGTGTCTGATGTTCAGCTGAGAGGGTTGGGTAGTAAGAGTGCCTTACATTGTGGAGCACAGCGGGATGGGAAAGAACTCACTGTGCTGTGGAGAGGAGGGAAGCTGCCATTTTAAGCTATTTTATATGTACAGGGGCTTTGCTTGCATGTGTGTCTATGCACCATGCACATGGATCAGAAGCCAGAAGAGGGTGTTAGGTTCCCTGGAACTGGAGTTACAGTTGTGAGCTGCCATGAGGGTGCTGGGAACCTAACCCGGGTCCTAGAAAAGCAACCAGTGCTCTTAAACACGGAGCAGTCTCTCCAGCCCCGACACTTTTTTTAGATGGTTCTGCCATCAAGGATCAGAACAGTCCATTATTTCCCAGAGAAATCCTTGTGCTATTCTTAGGTAGCAACCACATTCCAAACAACCATAATGACTCCTCATCAATTCTGTCGACTATAGCTTTCCTCTTCTAGAATGTTACTAAGTGTAGCCGTGACTGGGTAGGAGTTACTTTGTTGTCTTACTGTAAGCTCCCTTTGCATTTTGGCTCCTCAGATACTACTTGTACAACCTGATTTTCCAGAACTGGAAGACCTTTGTGCACCAGCAACGGGAGATGAGGAAGAGGTTCCGAATAGCTGAGCATCATGGTGAGAGAGGGGAGTGTGTGTCTCCAGATGCCTGGGTGAAGCAGAAGACATGCTTGCTTTCCTTTCTTCTCTGTAGAGTGTGATCTAGTTGACTCTCCTGTCTGATCAGATGCTGTGTCTACACATTTTGTAGTCTGAGCATTTGAAGTTTATTAGGCAGTATGTGTGAGCTGATTGGACCTGCTGGTTTGCCTTAAACTCAGCAAAGCACAATTGTTCTCCCATAGTGTAGCCATTTCCTGTCTTGGTGTGTGTGTTCACGTGTCCAGCTGTGAATGTCCACTGTAGTTAGGAGTCTTTTGGTAAAGTTGTGATTTGCAGGTGCTTTCTCCTAGTCTGTGGTTTGTTTTTGTATCTTTTTGGTGTCTGTTGAAGTCCTTTCTTTCAGAAATTTATTTTATATTTATTTCTTTTATGCACATTAAAGGTTTTGCTGCATGTATGTCCGTGCTTCACATGTGTGCCTGGTGCTTATAGAGGTTAGACGTGGGCATCTGAGCTGGGCAGTGGTGGCTCACGCCTTTAATCCCAGCACTTGGGAGGCAGAGGCAGGTGGATTTCTGAGTTTGAGGCCAGCCTGGTCTACAGAGTGAGTTCCAGGACAGCCAGGGCTACACAGAGAAACCCTGTCTCGAAAAACCAAAAAAAAAAAAAAAAGAAAAGAAAAAACCAAAACCAAAACCACTCCCTCCGCCCCCAAAAAGAAGTGGGCATCTGTTTTGGAACAGGAGTTATTCATATGGTTAATGAGCTGCAGTGTGAGTGTTGGTCATGAGTTGTGGGTCTTCTGTAACAGCAGCCAATGCTCTTAACTACTGAGCCATTGTTCCAGCTCTATGGAAGATCTTTTAAATGGGATTGTTTGTGTTCTTACAGTTTTGAGAGTTTTGTTTGATCTTGTTTTTCTGGTGCTGACGATATATATTCTAAGGCTAGCACAGTGATTGAATAATCTCAGCTGTTTGGAAGACTGATGAGGCAGAGGTCATTTGAACTCAGGAATTGGAGACAAACCTGGGCTACAATGAAAGACTCCCTTAAACAGAGGTGTGTGTGTGTGTTCATGTCTCCCTCTGTGAATGTCTGCTGTGGTTATGAGCCTTTAGTTAAAGTCATGATTTGCAGGTGTTTTCTTCTAGTCTGTGGTTTGTCTCTGTATTATTTTGAACTTTAATGTTTAATTGATCTTTATATTCTTGGATTATATTATTAATATCACATCTTACCTGTCATATCTATGAACTCTGTAACCTAAGACCACAAAGATTTTCTCCTGTGGTTATGAAGATTTGTAGTTTTATATATAAGCTTTGTGTACCTTGCTAAGTTCATGTTTGCTCTAGGAGTTTATCTGTAGATTCTATTGGATTTTTTTGTTGCAGGTAATATTAAAAAAGAGCTGGCACATTCCCACTCTAGTGCCAGCACCAGTGGGACCCTGTCAGCTCTGTCTCACCATCTAGTAACCAAATTGAACTACCAAGTTTGTGGTATCACAATACCCAGTAACCCGGTAAAATCAAAACTCTTAAAGCTTATAGTTAACCAACCAGACTTATGTATCAATAAAAATCACAATTTACAAGATGCCAATACAATAATTTCAGAGCCAATTGATAATGATAAAAACTTTATTCCAGGGGTCTGGTGAGATGGTTCAGTGGGTAAGAGCACTGACTGTTCCTCCAAAGGTCCTGAGTTCAAATCCCAGCAACCACATGGTGGCTCTGACGCCTTCTTGTGGTGCGTCTGAAGTCAGCTACAGTGCACTTATGTATAATAATAAATAAATCTTTAAAAAAAAAAAAAAGGCCGGGCAGTGGTGGTGCACGCCTTTAATCCCAGCACTTGGGAGGCAGAGGCAGGCAGATTTCTGAGTTCCAGGACAGTCTGGTCTACAGAGTGAGTACCAGGACAGCAGGGCTACACAGAGAAACCCTGTCTTAAAAAAACAAAACAAAACAAAACACCAAAACAAAAAACCAAAAAAACTTTATTCCAATTATTCTAACCTTATGATATCATAACTACCTGTGGCTGGTTAAAAGTTTTTATTTTTATTTTACATGTCTGACTGTTTTGCCTGTGTGTATGTATGTGTATGTATGTGCACTACATGTGTGTAGTGTCTGTAGAGTTGATGAGAGAGCTTCAGATCCCCTGGACAGGTGGTTGTGAGCCATCATGTAGGTGTTGATGAAAGACTCCTTGAGGAGCCCCTCGCTCAGGCCTCGGGATAATAGTGGACCCCCAAGAACTCATGAGAGACCAAGCTTCATGCAAATCACACAAGGCTTTATTTGGGGAAAGCCAGAGCTCTGGGGACGACTCATATCCCACGCAGGGGTAGAGGAGTCGACCTCGAGGGGAAAGGGGTCCCAGTTTTTATAGACCCTCAGGGGGGAAAGGAGAAGGGGGGAAGTAGGGGATTTCCAGATCTAAACAATGTCTATTCTCAAGAAATGGGTATGGGAGGGGTACAAGGAAAGAGTCTGGTGCAGGTGCAGCAACTCCAGATTGGTCCCAGCTATGGTTGCTGGGGAGATTTTCTGACTCTTCCCCAGCAACCAATATCACAACACCTGGCAATGGGCTTCATCAGTGGGCACACACATGGGTTCAAGGAATGGTCAAAACATTGACAGACGCACGGGTTCTAGGAGCGGCCAGAGCATTGTGCACCTCTATTTTTCTAAATCAGTGAAGCAACTTCTACTAACAGTGAAATCTATTTTGCCAATTTCAGGGCTTCTGTAACCTTTTACATTCTGTCAGGATCTTTCATTGAGAATTCCTGGGTCCTCTGCAAGAGCAGCCAGTATATTTAACTAAGGGCTGAGCAATTTTCCAGCCTCTCTATCGGATCTTCTGTAGATACTCAGACAGTTACTTTTCCTTTTTGGCTTCCCCAGGACTGGGATTCGAGGTGCCTGCTGCCACACCCAGCTTCTCATGGGGTTCTGAGGGGTCAAACTCAGGTTTTCACGCTTGTGCTGCAAGTAGCTTGCTGACCGAGCAGCTCCCCAAGCACCCTTCCTCTTTTTTATGTTGACACAGGGTCTTGGTAAGTTGCTCAGGCTGGCTTCAATCTTGTGATCTCCTTCCTGAGTCTCTTGAATGAGCTGAAATTATTTCTTTGTTAAATGTTTAGTAAAATCTGATAAGGTTCTCTATACCTGGATTCTCTTTGTTGAAGGGGTTTTAGCTTGACTTGAAGCTTTAGTAGTGTAAGATGATTTAGTCCCTTTACTGAGCTTCCAAGGAATTGGCTCATTTTAATATGGCATCAGATTTATGAGTCAGTAGTTTTCCATTATTATATTACACAGAATCTATAGTCATAAAGTCCTAGTCCTCTTGACTTTACTCTGAGAGACCAGACTTTGCTGTGCAGTTCCAGCTGATGTGAATGCTGAGGTCACAGGCACAAAACTCTTGGAACCCTCTTTTCTTCCTCTTCTTCTTCTTCTTCTTCTTCCTTTTTTTTTTTTTTTTTTGGTTTTTCGAGACAGGGTTTCTCTGTGTAGCCCTGTCTGTTCTGGAACTCACTCTGTAGACCTGGCTGGCCTCGAACTTAGAAATCTGCCTGCCTCTGCCTCCCGAGTGCTGGGTTTAAAGGAGTGTGCCACCACGCCCGGCTCCTCTTTTCTTCTGAGATGACCGTTTGTGTCAGTTGCCTCGAGCTTTACCTGTTTTATTGACTTTGTCAAGGGTCCTAGTTTCTTCCCGTGATGTGATAAAATGCTGACCAAGGCTGACTAGGGGAGGCTTTTGTCAAGGGTGCCAATGCAGAAGGAGCGCAAGGCAGGGGCAGAGTAGAGACCGTGGAGGAAGTCTGCTTTCTGGCTTGCTCACCTTGACCCTGCATTGTGTCCTGGAAGGTGCAATAAACCCTTCCCATCTCAACTTGGTTCTGGTCATTGTTGTATTGTAGCCATAGGAGGTGACAAGGACATGAAAGAACCAGCATCAGTGTCCATGGTGTTCTCCGTGGCTTTCCTGTTTCCAGTGCCTGCCTTGGTTTGTATTACCATCATGACCTTGAGTTTACTTGTTCAAGCTTTGGTTTGGATTTGGCCTTCTCTCTGGATTATTTTTTTGAGACAAGAGCTCACTGTGTACAGCTCTAGTTGTCCTGGGACACACGTACCACTCTTAACCACTTAGCCATCTCCCCATCTCCTGTCTCGAATTTTAAAAAATATATATTTACTTTTATTATTTTTAATAATAGGCACATCTAAAACTCACAGAGATCTGTCTGTATCTGTCTCCTGAGGGCTGTGTTTAAAGACTTGTACCACCATGCCTTTTCTTAAATTATAAAAACATATTTTATTTATATGTGTGCATATGTGCATACATGTATATGAGTACCCATGGAGGCCAGAAAATGTTCATTCACCCGTAGTGGGGTTATAGTTGTAAGCTGATCAAAGTGGGTACTGGGAGGGAAACTGGGGTCTCCTGGAAGAACAAACAGTACTTGGTTCTTTTATTCCTTAATCCCAGCGTTTGGGATGCAGAGCTAGAAGAATCTCTGAATTCAAGGCCTGCCTAGTCTACATACAGACTTACAGGACAGCCAGCGCTACATAGAAAGACAAAGGGGACAGGGTGGGTGGGTGCACCACTCTTAGCCAGTTAGCCATCTCTCTATCTTGTTTCTAGGTTTAAAAAAATATATATATTTATTTATTTATTTTGGTTTTTCGAGACAAGGTTTCTCTGCGTAGCCCTGGCTGCCCTGGAACTCTCTCTGTAGACCAGGCTGGCCTTGAACTCAGAAATCCACCTGCCTCTGCCTTCTGAGTGCTGGGATTAAAGGCATGTGCCATCACTGCCTGTTGGGAGCCGCGCCCACATTCGCCGTTACAAGATGGCGCTGACAGCTGTGTTCTAAGTGGTAAACAAATAATCTGCGCATATGCCGAGGGTGGTTCTCCACTCCATGTGCTCTGCCTTCCCCGTGACGTCAACTCGGCCGATGGGCTGCAGCCAATCAGGGAGTGACACGTCCTAGGCGAAATATAACTCTCCTAAAAAAGGGACGGGGTTTCGTTTTCTCTCTCTCTTGCTTCTTGCACTCCTGCTCCTGAAGATGTAAGCAATAAAGTTTTGCCGCAGAAGATTCTGGTCTGTTGCGTCTTTCCTGGACGGTCGTGAGAACGCGTCTAATAACAACTGCCCAGCTAGAAAATTATTTTATGTATGAGTATTTTGCTTTCCCATATGTATGCACAACATGTGTGTGTTTGGTGTACACAGAGATCAGATGAAAATATTGGATCCCCTGGAGCTGGAATTGCAGACTGTTGTGAGCCGCTGTGTGGGTGCTGGGAACTGAGCAGGGATCCTCTGCAAAAGCAACCAGTGTTCTTACCTGCTGAGCTGCCTCGCTCCTCAGGCCCTGGCCTTGAACTCTCGCAGTTAAGGTCTCTAGTGTATTCCATTATGGTCACAGGATGCTATTTAGTATGATTTCAGTTCTTTTACAATTTTTTAAAAAGATTTATTTATTATATATAGGTACACTGTAGCTGTCTTCAGACACACACCAGAAGAGGGCATCAAATCCCATTACAGATGGTGTAAGCCACCACGTGGTTGCTGGGAATTGAACTCAGGGCCTCTGGAAGATCAGTAAGTGCTCTTAAATGCTGAGCCATCTCTCCAGCCCCTCTTTTACTATTTTAAGGCATGGGTTGGTTGGTTGGCTTGGGTTTGGGTTTTATTTTTTGAGACAGGGTTTTTTCTGTATAACCCTGACTCTTCCTGGAATTCACTGTGTAGAACAGGCTGCCTTGAACTCACAGAGATCCATCTGCCTCTGCCTCCAGAGTGCTAGGATTAAAGGTGTGTGCCATCATCTTCCTGGTTTCATAGATTGTTTTCTATTGTTAGTGATGTGCATTTTCTTGGTGAAGTGTATCCTGCTGCCTTCCTTGTCATTTATAGTTATAATGGATATGGCTGAACTTTTTGTAGTAGAAAGGAAAGTAGGTTGATTTTTTTTAAGGTATAAGATTGTTCCCACAGTTGGGAAAATGGGTGTTACTGAACTGCTTTGCAAGGCAAGCATGAGCACCTGAGTTCAGTTCCTTAGAACCACGTGAAAAGCCAGGCACGCTTCCACTCCCAGCACGGGGAAGTGGAGGCAGGAGGATTCCTGTGGCTCCTGGCTTAGCTAATCTAGTTTAATTGGTCAGCTCCAAGTTTACTGAGAGGCCCTGTCTTGAAAAATAAGGTCAGATGTGTTAGTGCACACCTCTAATCCTAGCACTTTGGGAGACAGAGGTAAGCGGATTCTATGAGTTTGAGGATAGCCTGGTCTACCCTCCTAGAGAGAGTTCCAAACCTGCCAGGCTACATAGAGACTTGGTCTCAAAGAAACAGAAGGAGGAGGTGGCAGGGGTGCCACACAGTGGGCAGAGTGCAGGTTACCTTTAAAAGTTTAACTTGTCACTTGAGCTGTCTTGAATCTGTTCATTTTGTATTTCTAGCAGAGGGCACCTGGAGGCTAGAAAACAGATACGGACTTTGAAGATGGGCTAAGTACAGAAAGTCCTTGAGAAAATCATAACACAAAATAATATATTCCTCGCACCCTTTAAATGTTTTCTTACATTTGTGTGCTTGTTTAAATGTGTGTGGCTCCTGTGTACCATGTATGTTTGTGTGAGGTCAGAAGACAGCCTGCAGAAGTCACTTCTCTTCTCTTTTGTGTGGGCTCCAGAGATTGAACTCAGCCCACCATGATTGGCAGCAAACCCCTTAATCACTGAGCTGTCTCACTGGCCCTCTCTACCCTTTTTATTTTCTTTTCAGATTTTATTTTCAGTTATGTTTATATGTCTATATCTGTGTGTAGAAATGTGCAGATGCCTGTAGTGGCCAGAAGAAAGGCATCGGATCCATTCAGGAGCTGGAGTTATGGTGGTTATGAGCTGCCCAGTGTGGGTGCTGGGAACTGAACTGGACCTGGACGAGAAGAGTAGATGCTCTTAACTGCTGAGCCATCCCTCCAGTCCAGTTTCCTCCTTTTTATAAAGATATCTCTTTGATGTCTCTAGATACGAAGCAGAAGATGTGCCAAGCCTGGAAGTCCTGGTTGATATACATGGTTTCTCGTAGGACCAAACTTCACATGAAGACTACTGCTCTAGAGTTTAGGAGCCAGAGTGTCTTATGGTGAGTGTGTGGGGAACTACAGGTCAGCAAATGTCATTTTACCTCAGCATTGGTATGATACTTTAATTCACTCATCTTAGAACACAGTTGATACCTATTAATAGCCATTGATAACATTCAACTATAATATTGAGATTTTATATAATCATAATTAATTCTAATTAAGTGCTTACAATGTTCTAAGCCTTGTTAACTTTGTGTATATAATTTTTGGGGCCAGGCAGTGGTGGTGCACGCCTGTAATCCTAGCACTTGGGAGGTAGAGGCAGGCAGATTTCTGAGTTCAAGGCCAGCCTGATCTACAGAGTGAGTTCCAGGACAGCCAGGGCTATACAGAGAAACCCTGTCTCGAAAAAAACCAAAAAAACAAAAAAAAAGGGGGGGGTAGGGATGTGAGCTGGCTATCTTATGTCAACTTGACACAAGCGAGGGTTAGTTAACTGAAAGGAGGGAATCTCATTTGAGTGAACACTACCATAAGATTGGGCTGTAATGAGTGGGTAGGGAAGTAGGGGGGGAGGGTATGGGGGACTTTTGGGATAGCATTGGAAATGTAATTGAGGAAAATATGTAATAGAAAAAAAAAAGAAAGTTAGATTCCCAAGTCAAAAATATACACAAATAACCATTTCTAAAAAAAAAAAAAAAAAAGATTGGGCTGTAGGCAAGCTTATAGAACATTTTCTTAATTAATGGTTGATGGACAAGGGCCCAGATCATTGTAGGTGATGCTATCCCTGGGCTGGTGTTCCTGACTTCAATAAGAAAGCAAGCTTTGCAAACCACGAGGAGAAAGCCAGGTAGCAGCACCCCTCAGAGGTCTCTGCCTCCACGATTCTTTTCTGTTTGAGTTCCTGTCCAGACTTCCTTCATTGATAAACCATGATATGGATATGTAAGCCAAATAAACCCTTAACTTTACAAGTTGCTTTGGTCATAGTGTTTCACTACAGCAACAGAAATACCAGTCAGGATGGTGGTACAGGGGAGTGAATGTAGGGTTTATCACGTGGTTGATAAATACTCCATGTCCTTAGCTGTTTTTTTCTTTGTAGACCAGGCTGGCTTTGAACTCACAACTTCTGCCTGTCTCTCCTTGCCTCTTGAGTGCTGGGATTAAACAAAATTACACCACTCCCAGATCCCCAGCTGTCTTTTTACTTTTTATTTTGTATAATCTGGCCTTGAATTTTCTCTGTAGCCCAAGCTCATTAGTGTTTTTTTTTTTTTTTTTTTTTTTTTTTGGTTTTTCGAGACAGGGTTTCTCTGTATAGCCCCTGCTGTCCTGGAACTCACTCTGTAGCCCAGGCTGGCCTCGAACTCAGAAATCTGGCCTTTGGCTCTCTTGACTTAGCCAAATAGTTGGGGTTATAGGTCTGCACCCACAGGTGGTGCTGTATATGTGTTAAAATGTGAAATATTTTATTTAATTCTTGGCATAAAATATAAGTACATTACTATATACATCATCATTTACAGGAAGGCTTAGAAAAGTTGTAGGACTTGTCTGAATCCTTGTAAATTTGTCATTGAAAAAAAATGAGGGCTCACTGTCCACTGCAGCCACTGCTCTGCATCTCACCAGGGCTCACTGTCCACTGCAGCCACTGTGCTGCATCTCACCAGGGCTCACTGTCCACTGCAGCCACTGCTCTGCATCTTACCAGGGCTCATTGTCCACTGCAGCCACTGCTCTGCATCTCACCAGGGCTCACTGTCCACTGCAGCCACTGTGCTGCATCTCACCAGGGCTCACTGTCCACTGCAGCCACTGCTCTGAATCTCACCAGGGCTCACTGTCCACTGCAGCCACTGCTCTGCATCTCACCAGGGCTCACTGTCCACTGCAGCCACTGCTCTGCATCTCACCAGGGCTCACTGTCCACTGCAGCCACTGCTCTGCATCTCACCAGGGCTCTCTGTCCACTGCAGCCACTGCTCTGCATCTCACCAGCATTGCACACACAGGACAAAGTTGTCAAATACCAGCTTTGACATCCAGGGTACACTGAGGCAGGGTGTAGAGTTGGCAGTTGACTGGGGCCAGTGAGGATGCTCCCTGGGAGGCCAATGAAGAGTTCCTTTGGTGGCCATATGAGGTCAGTGAAAAAAGAAAGAAAAGGGGGTGGGGGAAGAATCACACACACACACACACACACACACACACATACACACACACACTGGATGAATGAAGCAGACTTCAACAAGTTTTAATGAGCAAGAGCAAGCTCCAACTACTTTACATACATACATACATATATACACACACATTTGATGAATGGAGCAAAGCTCCAACAAGCAGGCTCCAACTTTGTTTTTTCTCCCATAGCTTATATATCCCAGCAAAACCTTTTAAACAATATAAAATTACAATGTGATTACATTCTATTTTTCCTCTAGTGAATGATTATGAAAAAGCAGTGTGTTCCTTAATACCTTTACATGAAAAGCATTACATAGTACATGTAAAAGAAAAAGAAAAGAAAACAAATTATTCCCAAGAACCCACATACATGTTTAACTAAGCAACTTACAGATTAACAAAGTAGCAAGCAGGATAATTTTCTCAGCCAGCTTCTCTTTCTGGCAGGCAGCAATTTGTGGTACAAAGAAAGGATCAGTGGTCTTATTATTTATCTTAAAAAGTAATCTGAAGGCAAAAATGAGTACAAGAAGTTAATCGTCAGCTTGATCTTGCTTTAGTCAGTGCTAGTCAGCCTAATATTGTTCTTATCCTCTAGCCTTAAACAATCCCTAGCTCAACCAGGAACAGTGTTCCCTAAGGGTTTCTATATCAGAGCCATTAACAAAAGCATCTCAACCTATCTTCACCAACAATCGTTTTTCCAAATGCTTTCTAAGGGTGGTAGTCATTGCTAACAAGCTGCATCTCTAAGTTCTTTCCAAGGGTGGTAATTGAATCATTAATGTATTCCAGCAGCGGTGCTTGAGAGAGATCAAGTTCTGTTATGTGAGTGCCAGAGATACTGCTCAGTTAGGGGCTGGAAGCCCCCATAGAGTTTTCGTACAATTCTTAGATTAAGACGACAGAGCAAAACTCCACAGCAGCATTGGAGTCTTCAGGACATGTAGTCCTCGTGTTCTGCCTCTCCAAGGCACACCCATCATAGCTATGGTAACCAGTGGGCTGAATTCAATTCTATGAGTTCTAAAGCCATTTGTTGTTCCTTCTGCATGGCCCTTGACACAAAGTCTACTTTGAATCTCTTGATACATGTAACAAAACCTTTTTATAACTGGTTCTGTGCTTATGCCCCTTGTGGTTCTCTGGGTTCTGACTGTCAGTACTACACAAGCCCAGGAGAGTACAGCCTGCTGCTTTACAGCTATACTTACTTAGATCTGAATCCATGATCCAGCGTGTGTCATTGGGCTATTTTGCATCTCTGTACTGGGGGCCTCATGCCTGCATAGCAAACACATTATCATCTGAGCCATCTCCCCAGCCTAAGAAATTATTCAAGTAAAAATAAGTTATTTAAAGTGTATTTAGGTACTGTTTTAAAATGTTTAATTAGTGTGCAGTTTTATCTGAGTGTTTTTGTATTGTGAATTCATTAACTCTATTTTTATTGAGGAATTAATGTTCTGGTACTGTTAAACACTATGTTCATAATTTCTAAGTGATTCTTAAAGAGAAGAAGAACACAAATAGCTGTAGATGTGGAAGGGAGCACTGGTCTAGGAAGGAAAGGTCTTTGTGGGTAGTGACAAAGCCAAGCAAGCTGTTTCTGTTTATTTGTTTTCTTTTGTTTGTTTCTTTTAGTGGGTAGAGATGACTGACTTAGTTTCTCTCCATAGCTTTTTTTAGAAGGTCTATTTTTATTTTATGTGTATGGGTATTTTGCCTACATGTATGTTTGCATACCACTGTGTGTGCCTGGTGCCTGTAGAGGCCAGAAGTGGACACTGGATCCCCTGGCACTGAAGTTTCATATGCTTGTGAGCCAACAAGGGGGTGCTGGGATTCAAACCTGGGTCCTTTGGTGGAGTAGCCATGGATATTAACCTCTGAGCTTTCTCTGAAGGCATGCAGGTTGTTTCTTACAGCAGAGTGTTGCTGTTCCTCCCTGCTGTTTTCCAACCAAAAATAAGAAACTAGCTAAGAGGAGGAGGCTGCAGTGGGGGTAAGGAAGGAGAGCTCCTGCAAGCTTGGAAACCTGAAAACCATTGTTCTTCATGTTCAGATTTTCCCATGGCATCTGAGTTTTAAATGTTGGCAGCTCCTGTTTTTGAAAACTGAATAGTGGAGGCAGAGAAGCAGAGCATGTCTATGGTGCTGTGGGGCTGGGACTGTTGCTCAGTAGAGAGCCTGCCTGATATGCACATGGCCCTGAGTTCATTTCCAGGACTGCAAACAAACCAGCAAATGGGTGGATGATAATTTATAGTGCTTATGTCTCCATCTGACATTATAGTTTCTGGCCCTTAAATAAAATAAAATAAAATAAAATAAAATAAAATAAATAAATAAATAAATCCATCCACCTGTTTGTTTATTCTTGTTTTTTGTTTTTTCAAGACAGAGTTTCTTTGGATAACAGCCCTGGCTGTCCTGAAATTCACTTTGTAGATCAGGCTAGCTTAGAACTCACAGAAACTTGTCTGCCTCTGCCTCCTGAGTGCCAGGATTAAAGTCCTGTACCGCCACTGCCTGGCTAATAGCCTTTACTATTTTTAAATTACAATTTATTTAGTGTGTGAGAAAGAGATGATGCATGTGGAGGTGACCTGTTCAAGTCAGTTTTCTTGTCACGTCTACCATGTGAGTCCCAGGGATTCAAGTCTGGTTGTCAGACTTGGTGACATGAGCATATTTACCCACTGAGCCATCTTTCTGTCCCGAGATTGCAGATTGACTTTTGCTTTTCTTTGCAGCAGTAGGTCAGCAGAGATGGCACTGTGAGGGAGAGAGTCTTGGGCTAAAGTTCAGAAGCACAGCTTTAATTTAGTGGTCCTTCTCTCCTCTGGTGAGTTCCCCCAACCCAGGACTGACTCCATCTTTGATTTGCTCTTTCAGTTTCTGGTGGAGCAAGTGGAGGTGGCGACTAGGACAAGCCCATGCAGAGCACGCTCTCCATGCAGTGGCTGTGAAGCACAGGGCCCTGAGCCTCCAGCTGCAGGTTTGTCTGGCATAGTCAGGACCATGTAGTTAGCAGGAAGTCGTCTCTCTGCTGCTGCTTGTTGGGAGTGCAGCCCGGGGGTCTGGGACTGTGGGGTGAGAGAGCAGTGCAGAAGGTGAGGCTGTGTAGGTACATGCTGCTGTAAGGGATATGAACTTGTTTCACATGCCATTTCCATGCTAATTTCCATTCGGTTTCACTAAATTCATTATAAACTGTGAGAAGTATGTTCTTATTTCATTATTCTTTCTCTGTAGCAAACTAGAAAATAATGCAGGTCAAAACCAAGACTGGAAAGAGAACCCTGCAGCTTTGTCCTTACAGGGTGTGTGGGTTTTGATTTTTCTTTTCTTCTTTAAAAGATTTATTTATGTATTATATATATATATATGAATATATGAATGAATGCTTTGTCTTAAAAAAAAAAGATTTATTTGTTTGTTTGTTTTTTCGAGACAGGATTTCTCTGTGTAGCCCTGGCTGTCCTGGAACTCACTCTGTAGACCAGGCTGGCCTCAAACTCAGAAATCCGCCTGCCTTTGCCTCCCGAGTGCTGGGATTAAAGCCGTGCGCCACTACTGCCCGGCTCCTCCCTTGTGGATTTAGGAACAATTTTCTGTCTTCCCTCAGTTCACCAGCCCAGCTCAGCTCCAGTTCGGGAGCTCTCTTGAACTCCATCATGTACTTGCAAATTACTTTTTACAACTTCTCTCTTATTTTGTGTATACTTGTAACTTATTCCTCCCCCTTCCCTCCAATTTGTTTTGTTTGAGGCAGAATCTCATATATCCCAGGCTAGCCTCACACTCACTGTGTGGCTTTGAATGATGTTGATGTTGAATTAGATGTTGAATTCCTGATGTGGTCTTTTCAGGGTTGGCTGCGATGGCAAGAACAGCTTCTAATTAGCCAGCGAGATAGGAGGAAGGAGGCTACTGCTGTGCAACACTATCAGCACTGGCAGAAGCAGAGATCTCTGAAGGCTTGGCTTAAATACCTCCAAATCTGCAGGGTGAAGAGATGGCAGAATGGTGAGTCAGAAGCCTAAGCTTCCAAGCCAGACTTGAGCAGATGGCTCTCCCCACTGTCTGTGATCCTTCAGGAAGAGGGAACAGAAGATATTACATTGCAATTGTGATGACAAGAAAGTTAGAAGAAAAGTACACCATCTTTGGTTCTCATTTATTTCTTTTTGGCTTTGATTTGCTTTTGCTTTTGCTTTTGCTTTGCCTTTTTTTTCTTTCTCTCTCTCTCTCTCTCTCTCTCTCTCTCTCTCTCTCTCTCTCTTTCTATCTTTCTTTCTGATGTATTTATTTATCGTCTATATATGAGTGTCCTGTCTTCATGCACACCAGAAAAGGGAACCAAATTCCATTGCAGAACATTGTGAGCCACCATGTGGGTGCTGGGAATTGAACTCAGGTCATCTGGAAGAGCAGTCAGTGCTCTTAACCCCTGAGCCATCTCTCCAGTCCCCCATTTTGGTTTTTATTAACATGCCTAACTGTTAGTTGGAAGGCAGCTTGTTTCTGGATAGATCATGACAGGCCAGCACAATCTTACAAGAAGAGGTTTTTTAATTGAATAGGGGTGAGGATGGGGGAAGAGAAGAAAGAAAAGAAGGGACAAAGGGTTGGGGTCTCTGTCTTTTATTCTGTCTCTGTCTTTTATTTTAACTGTGTTGTAATGAATGATGCACACCACCCTGCACCACTCCACATAGGTGAGGTGTTTGCTTGGAGTGTTTGGCAGTTGCCATAGCAACAGGCTCCTTATCGCCTAGGGTTGATGTCATTTGCTGATTTGGAGACTGACTGTAAACCACTTCTGATGCTAACACTAACTTTAATTCAGATTGTGTTAATGTATTGTGATTACTATATACATTTTATTTCAAATGGGGCTGTCCCTAATGTGATGGGTATAATGTTATTTAATTTTTTTTTAATTGTGCTTGTTTTTACACTGTATTATATCTTTGTCAAGAATACTAGTTTTAGAGCCTGGCAGTTGTTGGTGCACACCTTTAATCCCAGCACTTGGGAGGCAGAGGCATGCAGATTTCTGAGTTCCAGGCCAGCCTGGTCTACAGAGTGAGTTCCAGGACAGCCAGGGCTACACAGAGAAACCCTGTCTCGAAAAACCAAAACCAAAACAAACAAACAAAAGATAGTTTTAGTGATTATCTGTATATTTAGAATGACTTGCTTTTTTGAACTTTATTAATACAATATATTTATTAGTCTCCCTTCTCTCAGACTCTGAGCCAGCCACTTAATTTTTCCAGGCTTACGGAGAAAGTACAGGAAAAAGAACATACAAGGTAGAGGAGACATGGGAGGAAGGACTGTGGAAGGCAGAGGTGGAAATATCTGCTTCATAGATTGAAGCAGATGAGGAAAGTCACCATTAGGCAAAAGAGTCCCATGGCTTCTGAGAGGGCAAAGCTCAGAATCACATAGGAGATGAGCTGGTACTTTGGAGAAGGGTTCCTGGCATAACCAGTCATGAGACTCCCCAAATAGTTCCAATTCAGCCACCCCAACTCTGGCAGCCAAGCCCTAATGAACTCAGCTGTAGTGCTGATGTCCCTTGAAGTGGCAGGGGCTTGGAAGCTGTAGCTCGGGGCAGTGAGCATGGGATGTGAGACTGCCAAGCCAAGGTTCCACAGTCCTTGAGCTAGAGATGAACTTTGTAGCTGAGCTCAGGAGTGGGTGGAGGTGAACCTGGAGCACACCTACATTGTTAGGGGTGAGGAGCTGAGGAAGGGGAGCAGCTGCAAACAAAGACAAGACAGATGAGTTTTGTATTTGTTTTTTATTTTGAGATAGGATATTACCATGTAGTGCTGACAGGACTCACTATATGGTCCTTACTGGCTTTGAGCTCACAGAAATGTGCCTGCCTTTGCCTTCCCAGAGCTGAGATTGAAGGTGTGTACCACCATGCCTGATGCTGTCACGTGCTTACTTTTACTTAGTGAGCCATTTACTTGACCTGGACCAGCAAACTGTTCTTCAGTGACAGAGTCCTAAGTGAGAGGTGGCCAGGAGATGGGAAAATAGAGGCTAGACCAGGTGGGACCAGGCGGTCTTGCACAAGCTCTGCCAGGACTGCTTATTGAGAAGAAAAGCATCAATCTCATGGGAAAAATGGGACAGAGGCAGCAGAAGCTGTCATGGAATGGGACCAATTAGGAAGCTAATCAAGTGTCCTTGTACAAGGACAACATAGGGTATCTTAAGAGCATCAGAGACAAAGCAATCCCCTTGGTGGAAGAGTTGGGTTCTCGGAATCTGAACCCACAACCCCCAAAATGCCCTGACTCAGGCGACTTCTGGCTCTGCCAAGTATGTTTCTGATTTTAGATCTGAAACTGTGTTCCTTTTTGATACATCATAGCCTCAGGGAAGGCTTGGGCTCAGCCCAGCCCTCAGTAGACACTTGGATTATTTGAGTTTGTCCTCCCTAATGCAAAAGCATATAATTTGTGATGTTAAAATTTTTGGGTGGCTGCCGATATGGCTCAGCAGTTAAGGGCACTGACTGCTCTTCTAGACATCCTGAGTTCAATTCCCAGCAACCACATGGTGGCTCACAACTATCTGTAATGAGATCTGATGTCCTCTTCTGTTGTGTCCGAAGACAGCAACAGTGTACTCACATAAACTAAATAAATCTTAAAAAAAATTTTTTTTTTTGGATATTGATTTTTTTAAGTGAAAAGGAAAGAAAAAATTTAACATATCACAGATTCTGTGAAAATCTTATCCCTGGTCAGGCAGTAGTGGCTCACACCTTCAATCCCAGCACTCAGAAGGCAGAAGATTGGCATGGTGGGATTCTCACGGATGCCATTATTGTGGATTTCCTCAATAGTTTGAGAATGAGTTGACCCAGGGCTTTTACTTCATCTCTAAAACTAGGAGTATAATGGGCTTAAGACATAGCTTCTGAAAGACCTCCTGACCCTCGCTTTTCTATCTTCTTTATCCTCTCATCTCCTGTCCTCCCCCTTCAGACCTTGTTACTGAGAACAGCCTGCTGGTTCAGGTCACCCTAGGAGCCTGCTCACTGATGCTTTTTGTAAACAAGCTTACTGAGTTTACACAGGAATGACTCAAACACTGGACTGGACTCTAGGTTAGGCTCAGGCTCTTGTCCAAGTGAGTCCCACTTACCTCCTAGCCAACACTGCCTTGGCAAGTTCCCTGTATCTGTCAGACAGAGTGGTGTAGACCAACTCTTCAGTTGCCCAGGGCTGTGGAGCAAAGGCTTATGTGTTGTCTAGCATGATGAAATTTAATTATGTGTCTCAAGCTATGACCTATTTGGAGGTCCCAGTTCACCAGCTATAAGCTGGTCAGTGTTGGAAGGATGTGTACTCTGAAGCTCAGGTCAGCATGGCAGAAAGCTCAGGAAGCCCTTTGCCAGCATGATAACTGCAGTGGTACGTCATAGATGTGAAGACTCAGCCTATCCAGGAACAAGCCACGTAGAGGCAGAAATCAAACAGTATCTTTCAAAGAATTGGTTACCATTCTTGACTATCAGCAGCTAACTAGAAGCCTCACCCTTGGGGAGAAAATTTTGGTTTTTGTTTTTCAAGACAGGGTTTCTTTGTATAGCCCTGCCTGTCCTAGAACTCACTTTGTAGACCAGGCTGGCCTCGCACTCACAGAGATCAGCCTGCCTCTGCCTCTTGAGTGCTAGGATTGAAGGTGTGCGCCACTACTGCCTGGCCAAGGAGATTTTTTTGTTGTTGCACATTCCTTTTTTGGTTTGGTTTCTCTTGCTGTGGTGAAGCTATGATCAAACAAACTGGAAGAAAGAAAGAATTTATTTGGCTTATAGGTTACAGTCTATTATTGAGGGAAGTCAAGCAGGGACCTAGAGGTTGTAACTAAAGCAGAGACCATGCAGGAGTGCTGCTTCCTGGCCTGACTCCTTCCCTCTGTCTCAGTTACCATTCTTCTAAGGCTCAGACCCATCTGCCCAGGGATAGCATTACCCATGATGCGGTGTGCCCTCTTATATCAATCAGTTACTAACTTAAAAAAATGCCTCTCAGACATGTCACAGTTCAATTTGATGGAGACAATCAACTAATTTCCTCTTCACAGATGTGTGAACTTGACAACTAGTATTAATCATCACCCTTCCTGAAAATTACAGACCTCTTTTCTTGGAGAGAGAATAACTCAAGAAGTCCCAATATCCTTCTAGTATCTAGACAACTCTTTTATGTTGTGGTGTTTGGGGTTGAACCAAAGGAGTTTCACATTCTCTAAGCACACACTATCACTGAACTATACTGTTAACTTAAGACCTTTCATAAGGATTCTTTGTGGGAACGCTCTTGAATCCTGCTCACTCCAGTAAGTAGCGTCCAACCTCTGTGACTTCTCCCTGCTTGGGGAGCAGCACCCAAGAGTTATTTCTCTGTTGCAGAGATGGCTGTACAATTCCACCATGGTACTGTGCTCCAGATACATTTCTGTGACTGGCAGTGGGCCTGGGAGTGGAGGCAGAGCTTGTCTGCCCACCAGGCCCTGGTGGTGAAGCTGGCCGGGAGGATGGTCCTGCGGAGGGCCTTTACACACTGGAAGCACTGTATCCTTCTTTGTACTGGAATGTCCATCTCCCCAGAGTGTCCCTAGTGTGAGGAGCTGGATGCCTTAGACATCCATCCTTACATTGTCTATTCAGGTCATGACTCATGCTCTACTTCAGCTTAATTTCTTGTGTTTGGTGAGCTAGGTAGGTTTCTATTTCTGTGATAAACACCATGACCAACAACATTTTAGAGAGATGCTGACAGTTTCTACTCTATCATTAAGGGGCATCAGGATAGGAACTCAAGGCAGGAACTGAAGCAGAGGAACGATCATCCCTGGTTTGTTCCTCAAGGCTTGTTCAGCTCTTTAAACAGCCCAGGAGCACCTGCCCAGTGGTGGGACCACTTGTAGTGGACTGGGCCCTCCCACCTGAGTCTTTATTAAGAAAATGTCCCACAGACTTACCTGCAGGCCAGTCAGATGGAGGCAATTTCTCAGTTGAGAGTTCCTCTTTCTAAATAATTCTGGCTCTGTCAAACTTTGAAAAAAACTAATGAACACATGAGGGCAACCCAAAGCCTCACAGCAGTCATTGTCCAGTGGGGGAACTGCTATGAAAGTGGGTCTTGTCAGTATGGTGTGATTGTGCTATGGAAGGGTTGTATAAGAACCATCCTGTGTGCCCATATCTCAGGAACAAGGAGGCAGAAGCATCTTAAATGCAAGGCTAGCATGACCACACCATCCAGCCCCTAGCTCCAGCCCCTAGTTCCAGCCCCTAGCTCAGACTTTTTTGTTTTGAATAAAAGTTTTTGGCATCCTAGGAAGTTCAGGCAAGGAAGAAGCATCCGAGCTGAGTGTCAGTCCTAGGTGACTGCAGGTTCTTCTGGCAGAGACTGGGTATTCATACAGGGTTATTGATGAACTACTAATGTTCAAGAATATGCAATAAGGGCTGGAGAGATGGCTCCGCAGTTAAGAGCACTGGCTGCTCTTTCAGAGAACCCCGGTTCAATTCCCAGCTCACATCTGCCTGTAGCTCCAGTCCCAGGACTTGTAATACCCCCACAGAGACATACATGCAGTCAAAACACCAATGAGTATAAAAATAAGTCATATATTTAAAAACTTTAATGTGGTGGCCTGGTGGCACATGCCTCGAGTCTCAGCACTCAGGGCAGACACAGGCAAATCTCTTTGAGTTTGAGGTCTGCCTTGTCTAATAATGAGTTCCAGGCCAGCCAAGGCTATGTAGTGAGACCCTGTCTCAAAAAAAAAAAGTGTTGATTGTTGTACTCGGGGAGGGTCAGGGTGGACTAGGGGCTTTCGTCCCCTCTGTGCCCCCCTCAGGGACACACTCTTTATCCTGACGAGCTCAGAGCTTCAGACGAGTTCATAAGAATCAGTGCACTGAAATTTGTGCTTTAGAAAAGATGTTTCTAGGGCCAGTGAGACAGCTTGCTGCCAAGTCTGATGACCTGAGTTTGAGCCTTGGAACCTACTTGGTAGAAGGAAGAACAGACTCCTGCAAGTTGTCCTCTGACCTTCACCACGGCACATACATACACACAAATAGAGATGCATGTAATACAGAGAATTATTTTAAAAGAGAAGGTAGATGGCCCTAGAGACTTGCCCAGAAAGCCCATGTGTGTGCAGTCACGTAAGGGATGAGTCAGAAGCGGAGCGGCTGCGAGAGAAAGTTGAGCAGAGCAGAGAGGTGGTTTGCTGCTGAGTACATGAGGATTGTGGGAGGAGAAAAGATCTGCAAACCCAAGCTTTTAGCTCAGCCATCTGACTGGATCGTGGTACCAGACAATGCAAGTTCTGCTTGCTAGATAATGATTCCAAATGCTTATAGAAAGTAATAGCAAGTAATCTCAGGTACTTTTTGCCTTACATAAAATGGGCATGACCTGGCTCTTTGATAGAACTTCCCTGGGTCACTAAGAGAAGACAGGTGACTGTCAGCCCGCTCAGCAAGCCTGTTATACTTAGAGGCATGCCCCTAGGTGGCCCACAGGAAGTATACATATTGTGTAGAAACCTTGTTAGACTGGAGGCCTTAACTTCCTGTCAGACATGTTGCTACAGGCAGAAGAGGCTGCCCAGCATGAGGCAGCAGCTGAACACCGCCAGCACTACCTGCTGGTAAGAGCCTGGGGCAGCTGCGGAGGCATGCGCTCAGGGCTCCTGCGCCATAGCCCCTGAGTGGAGCCAGTTCTCAGTTAGCTGTAGTCTGTGCTTGCATTTTGAAGCTGAGAAAGTAATGAGTAAAGTCAGAGATTGGAGTTGAAAGGGAACCTGAAAGGGGAACTGACCCTGGGTCTTTACACAGTAGACCTCTTTTGAGTGGCAGAGATCAAAGTCTTGATCTTAAACCTAAGTCAAGGTCTGGGGAGTTGATTCCTGTTTTGTGGGCTGCCTCTCCTGTAGGAGCTGGTCTTCAGAGGCTTTTAGGAACCTCTGGTGCTCCACAGAACACAGTGAATACCCCTAGCTCTGTCTAACCACAGAACACAGTGTGAAAACCCTTAGCTCTGTCTCACCTCTTTTCTCTGGTACTTTGCTTATATAGTATGTATGCAATTGGTGACAGAGTTGGGAATGTGGCCCCAAGGATTCCGTCCTAGTGTCTTTTTCTGTTGAAAACAGGTTGGTTTTCCCATGTAAGTTAATACAAGGAATACAGTCCTTAGGAGACAGGAACAGATACCCATCTCACAAATAATTGTAGATTCTGACAAGTTGACAATGAGTACCAACCATCACAGATTCACCTGAGATCATTCTGGCAAACCGCTTTTATAATTACGTAAATTTATTACATTACATTAACTCTTATGTGGTTCCCAAGTCTGGGATTAGAGGCATGTATCACCATGCCCAGCCAACATTCAACCTCTTAGAATTCTTTTTCATATGGGTCAAGGGAAGTCCCCCAGTTAGAGGCAACGCTGTGTTTTTTGTGTGAAGGCAGTGTTACTGAGCCTGCTGGGTAAGCTAGTTTCTATTAGGAACTTGGTAGCAAAACTGCAGAGAACTGGAGCAGTCCTGAACCACAGTGGCTTCCAGTGATGCTTTCCTTGTTCATACTTCTACAGATCCTAATGCACCTTTATAACTCCTCTTGTCATGTCTCTGGGTAGTATTCTTGCTCTAGAGCCTTCAAAGACAACGTGACCCAGGCCCGACTACAGCAAATAAGAAAGAAGCTTGCTCAGCAGCTGCGTGACACTACAGTAAGACTCTCCTGGCCCCAACCCCAGACAGGACTCTGCTGTATGGGTAGCTCCGGGTGGCCTCAAGCTCACTGTATAGTCTGGGCTGGTCTAGAATTCACAGTCCTCTTGAGTCCTGAAATTACAGGTGTACTGTGCACAGTACTTGATTTCCTTTAGACTCCATAATCATACTGCCTGTTTCCATTGTTAGTCTGTACCTGCTGATAGAGAAATTTGTTTTAGCCTCTTTAGTGTTCCCTACCCACCCCGTCCTACTACTGGAGTTTGCTAAGAAAACCAGGGCTTGATTTGGATGTTAAGGACTGGCTTTTCTCTTGACCTAGGGTATTGTTAGACAGTATAGACCCCACGGAGTCCTGTACTTGAAAGGCTGTTGGTATGTTTCCCCCATAGGCAGTTCTCTTCAATAGTTTGTTGAGCAGGGGCAACAATTCTCTTCATTGGTTTTATTTCTGAGTGTAGATTCTTTTTAAATGATTAAGCACATGATCTACATACTATGTAGCCTCAACATTCATTAGTATTTTGCCTCAAAATTTTCCCTAAATGACTTCAAAGTAAATTATAAACACTTTGGTATGCATCACCCCCAAACAAGTAGTTTTACATCACAGGACCATCCAGGCCATTTTCGGATTTTCACAGTTGTCCTTGAAAACATCTTCTCAAGCAGTGTTATACTTCATTGTTATTCCTCCTTTGCCTGTCTGAAGACAGTCTTGCTGTATAGCCCAGATTGTCTCCATTTTCCATCTTTCTACGTTTCCTCCCCTTACATCTTAGTTATTATGTCTCCTCAGCCCCTACTCTACAGAAGTGTTCTCTTGAGCCATACTCTGTATTCTAATTAAGAAGTCTCAGGCTTACTCTCTCTTGTTCTTTCGCCTCTCGTTTTCTTACTCTCTTTCCTCTTGCCCCCTTGCTCCCCTCTCTCCTCATCCCCTTCTCCCCTCTCTCCACGTGGTCATGGCCTGCCTCTGCTTCTCTAGTCTCTCCTTCTCTCTGCCTTTCCCTGCCTCTACTACTCTCTTAACTCCCCTCCCATGCCCTAAATAAACTCTATTCTATACAAAAAGGAAAAAAAATTTCTCAGAGCTACTAGAAGCATCTTTAAACTGGCCCAGATTATGTCTCCCTAGGCCAGCTGCTTTGAGTGAGCTGCCCCAAAGTGGGGCAATGCTTCCTTTGGGGACTCGGAGTGAGCTGGGAGTCAGCTCTTACACCAGGAGCCCTCTCTCTTCTCATCAGGATAAACTCAGTTTTCTTCCTGTAGTTGCTTCACAGGTTCTGGCACCTCTGGCTGTCTCGAATTGAGCAGAGGGAGGAGAGGGAACAGACCCCCTCATTGCATGCAGCCCTGAGCCACCACAGGTAGGAGCTGGCTTCAGCCTTGGCCTTTCTAGGGACACCTGGTTAGTTTGATGCACAGTTGTCCAAGAGCAATTACTCTGGCCTGAGTTAGTGCCAGACTCAGAAAGGTCTTTTAGCCAGACGTTGACAGTGCCCTTAAACCCAGTCCTTCTGCATAGCCTGTTCCAGAACAGCCAGGGATGCACAGTGATGCCTGTGTGTATATTTTCTGGTACCTTCTCTGTGTACATATCAACTATACTCTGACATGCTTGCACAGGACTGTCACTGGAACAAAACACAAAAAAGCAAGCAAGCAAACAAAACATAAGGTGAAAGCCACACTAGTCATTATGGCTCCTCAGTGTGGTTTGCTTTTGGCAGGTTGATGGCAGTGAAAAGACTACCAATGTGTGAGCCTATTCCATCATTGCCACTGCCTCCCTTCTGCAGGCTTTTTGTGTGTGTGCATTGTGACTGGTGATAGAACTCAGCACCAAAGTGCTTGCTTAGCATAGGCAAGATGAGTTTGAGCCCCTTTGCACAGAAGCAAAAGATTTAAAAAAAAAAATAAAAAAGACCCTGTGAGTTGTTAATGTTAAAGGGTCAGGTTAGGAAGATATTTGGGGCTCAGTCTATATGGAAATAGGGAATGTCCTCTTAGTGCTAGTCATCCTGTTAAATGCACTTATTTTAAAGTAAATATCTATGAAGGAAAACTAGAAATATATAAAAAGAAAGTGTAAAATAGGCTCTCTACTTCCAAGCCAGAGATGTTCATATATTAAATAATGTCTTGACTCCTTTCCTTCCTCAACTCATGGTGTTACCAGGTTAATCTGCAGTTACTGGTCCAGTTTTGGAGGTTTTTTTTTTTTTTTTTTTTTTTGAGACAGGGTTTCTCTGTATTCTCTGTATAGCCCTGGCTGTCCTGGAACTCACTTTGTAGACCAGGCTGGCCTCAAACTCAGAAATCTGCCTACCTCTGCCTCCCGAGTGCTGGGATTAAAGGCGTGGCCACCACGCCCGGTGGAGCTTTTTATTATGATTGATTGATTGTTCTAGGGATCCAGTGCTTCTCACATGCTAAGTAGGTGTTCTCCCACAAATTACCTCCCCAGCCTCAGAGCACATTTTTAATGAGTCAGTAAGAATCCTAGTAGTTTTGGCTGGAGAGATGGCTCAGCACTGAAGAACACAGACTGCTCTCTCAGAGGTCCCAAGTTTAGTTTCCAGATCCCACAGAGTGACTAGCAGCCATCTGTAACTCCTGTTCCAGAGGACTCAATGCCCTCTATGGACATATACACATGGTACACACATACATGCAGGCAAACATTTAGACATATACAATTGTAAAAGAAAGAACAATTCAATTCAGAGTTGTCAAGGTATGTCCCTATTCTAAATCCTGGTTTACAAAATTAAGCATGTTATCTTCACATCTGGTATCATTTATATGGAAGTGAGATCAGCCCTGGGGTTTGGCCATAACTCCAGGAAGTTTGAAGATTTCTGTCTTAAATCCCAGACATACTGTGCTTGGTGCTCTACTGAAGTTTCCAAATGAGTCATCAAGGGCTGGAGTGTAGCTTAACCGTAGGCCACTTGCTTAGCACATATGCCCTGCAAAAACAACCAACCACCAACCAACCAACCAACCACCAACCAGCCAGCCAACCAGACCCCAAGAAAATGCTAGAAGTTTAAAGCCAGCTAAAATCTAAGTTCAAGAGTTGGTGGTTTCAGGTCAGATAGTATGTTCTTCACTTTCTTCTCTTCGAGGATGAAACTAGTAAGTCCACAGGGTGCACTGAACCCCCAAGAAGTAACTGTACCCAGATACGACTGCTTAAAGACACAGTAAAATCTTATGAGCTTGAAACCTGGCAGTATTGATCTGTAGTTCTTTGGTTTTCTGTGTTTTGTTCCAGGGTGACAGTCCTACACAAGTGTGTCAAGGTGTGGCTACGGTATGTGCACAAGAGACGATGGCAGCAGGTATGAAGCACAGTGGGGCAGACAGCTCAGCTGTCTACTAGTGGCGTTCACTGGCTTTGGGAAGATGTGTGGAGAAGGCCTGTACAGCAGGTCTGGTTCTGGTCTGGAGGGTGCTAGGAAAGCACTGGAATCTCCCTCAGCCCTCGCTGAGTCAGATCATGCACAACCCCTGCCCCTCTCCCTCCTCTCTTATGCCCCAACATGCTGGGATTGTGTGAGTGTGTCGACATGCCTGGCCCCCACACAAGAGAGACTTACTGCACACCGGCTTTGCATTAGACCCTGTGCCTATGTTTATGTGCTATGACACAAAAAAGAACTCCTGTGCTCCCAGCCCCAGGGTGGCAGGGAAGTGTGACATACAGGTCACTTTTGACAGTTGTCATGGGTGTCTGGAATGCTAAATGAAGGTTTTTGTGTGTTCATGTAAGAGAGAGATGTGTGCAGGTATGTGTGTGTATGTGTATGTGTGTGTAATGTCTACAAGTGTCCACAGAGGCCACTTAGAGCTGGTGTGGAGTTGCTTGATGTGAACGCTAAGAACCAAGCTGACGTTCTCTGGAAGACCAGGAATCGCTCTTAACAGTTGAGTTGTCTCTTTAGCCCCTAAGGGTATTGATACCAGAGTGAGATTTAATAGGGATATCAGTTCACTTGATGATACCTTCATGAAAAGTGCCCGTGTTTGGCCGTCTTTGGCAGTAAAAGGAAGACACAAACTAAACTTCCCTCAGTTATTTTGGCACTGACCTCTTTGCTACATCGATGTTGTCTGCTGCTACAGTCTGGTGAACATCTAGGCTAGCTCTTCACAGCCGTGAAATAGAGTGGGAGTTTGGAGTTAGGTACAGACTCTGCCTAAGCTGTCTCTGTCTCTCAGGCCACCCTTCATAGCTCCCCTCTGCCACTTCGCTGCTAGTCACTCATAAGTGTTCTGAGTGTGTCTGCCCCTTGCTGTCCCTGTAGCTCTGTAGCTCATGACCTTGTCAGCATAGGGGCTTCTTCCACCCTTGCCACTGCCTGTGTGATTAATCAGAACATTAGCATACAGTTGTGTGTTGATTTTTCAGTTAGCTTGTAGCTGCTGTTTCATTTGTTTGTTTGTTTCTGAAACAGGGTTTTTCTGAGTAGCCCTGGCTGTCCTCCAACTCTATCTGTAGATCACCTGCGTCTGCCTCTCCAGTGCTGGGATGAAAGGCGTGCGCCAACACTGCCCAGCTTCTGCAGTGATGTTTAAAATTCCCATTTTTGGTGATTTGAATATACTGGAGAACATTCCCCAAGGGCTGTGTACTGGCTAGTTTTGTGTCAACTTGACACAGCTGGAGATATCACAGAGAAAGGAGCTTCAGTTGAGGAAATGCCTCCATGAGATCCAACTGTAAGGCATTGTCTCAATTAGTGATCAAGGGGGAAAGGCCCCTGGTGGGTGGGACCATCTCTGGACTGGTAGTCTTGGATTCTATAAGAGAACAGGCTGAGCAAGCCAGGGAAAGCAAGCCAGTAAAGAACATCCCTCCATGGCCTCTGCATCAGCTCCTGCTCCCTGACCTGTTTGAGTTCCAGTCCTGACTTCCTTTGGTGATGAACAGCAGCATGGAAGTGTAAGCCGAATAAACCCTTTCCTCCCCAACTTGTTTCTTGGTCATGATATTTGTGCAGGAATAGAAACCCTGACTAAGACAGGCTGGGTTTAAAGGCGCGCAGAATCACACCTGCCTAGCCTGGTGCTAGTCTGGCATGCCTAGCCCGGTGCTAGTCTGGCATGCCTAGCCCGGTGCTAGTCTGGCATGCCTAGCCCGGTGCTAGTCGGGCATGCCTGTCATAGCTCAGAGCAGTGCTCAGCTGAGGTGCTGACTCATTTGCATGGGTGAGCTGTCCTTGACCACATCACAATGTTTCAGGTTGGCTATCTGGAAGTTGGGTGTGATGGCACATACCTGTAATACCAGCACCCAAGAGACACAGGTAGAAGTATTGCTGCAAGTTCAAGGTCAGTCTGAATAGTGAGGTTCAGACCAATTTGGGCTGCATTGTGAGACTACCTCAAAAAAAGGAACCAGGTGTGTGGGTTCATACCCACCATCTCAGCACTCAGGAGGTAGAAACAGAAGATAAGAAGTTCAAGGTTGTCTTCAGATGCACAGCAGATTCCAGGCCAGCCCGGGCTACACAATACCTTGTCTCATACAAAACAAAACAAAACAAAACAAAACAAAACAAAACAAAAATGTAGTTTGAAAAAGGGAGCTTGCCTGCCTATCATTTTAGTGCCTGTGAGGTGGAGATGTGAGGATCAGTAAGTAGTTCAAGGTTATTCTTGGCTGTTTAGTGAGTGTTGGCTATCCTAGGCTACATAAGTCCCTGTTTCAAGAAAACAAACCAGGCCACTGTAGGCGCGCTTCCCTGTTCACCTCTGACTCTGAGAATCTGTCGCCATCCACCACCATGGTGAACTTCACAGTAGTTCAGATCCGTGCCATCACGGACAGGAAAGCCAACATTCAGAACATGTCAGTCATCTCCATGTGGACCACGGCAAGTCCACGCTGAACGACTCCCTTGTGTGCAAGGCTGGCATCATTGCCTCCGCCGGAGCCGGGGAGACACGTTTCACTGACATGCGCAAAGATGAGCAGGAGCGCTGCATCACAATCAAGTCCACCGCCATCTCCCTCTTCTACGAGCTCTCTAAGAACGACCTGAACCGCATTAAGCAGAGCAAGGATGGCTCGGGCTTCCTCATCAACCTCATCGACTCTCCCGGCCATGTGGACTTCTCTTCAGAGGTGACAGCTGCCTTGCGTGTGTCACCGATGGAGCTCTGGTGGTGGTGGACTGTGTGTCTGGTGTGTGTGTGCAGACAGAAATTGTGCTGCGCCAGGCCATCGCTGAGCGCATCAAGCCCGTCCTGATGATGAACAAGATGGACCGGGCCCCTGCTGGAGCTGCAGCTGGAACCCGAGGAGCTCTACCAGACCTTCCAGCGCATCGTGGAAAACGTCAACGTCATCATCTCTACCGATGGCGAGGGTGAGAGTGGGCCCATGGGCAATATCATGATTGACCCCGTCCTGGGTGCCGTAGGCTTTGGTTCTGGCCTGCATGGCTGGGCCTTCACCCTGAAGCAGTTTGCGGAGATGTACGTGGCCAAGTTTGCAGCCAAGGGCGAGGGCCAGCTGGGTGCAACTGAGTGTGCCAAGAAAGTAGAGGGCATGATGAAGAAGCTGTGGGGAGACCAGTACTTTGATCTGCCCTCATGGAGCCTATCTATCTGGTGGAGATCCAGTGTCCTGAGCAAGTGGTGGGTGGCATCTATGGTGTCCTGAACAGGAAGCGTGGCCATATGTCCCAGGTGGCCGGTACCCCCATGTTTGTGGTCAAGGCATACCTGCCTGTCAATGAATCCTTTGGCTTCACTGCTGATCTGCGATCCAACACTAGCAGCCAGGCCTTCCCCCAGTGCGAGTTTGACCACTGGCAGATCCTGCCTGGGGATCCTTTTGTCAACAGCAGCCGCCCCAGCCAAGTGGTAGCTGAGACCTGCAAGCACAAGGGCCTGAAAGAGGGCTGGACAACTTCCTGGACAAACTGTAGGCAGCCTGATACTGCCACATGTTGCACAGTGCCTGCCCATCAGAAGACACCTTGAGACTGTCCCCACAGTGCTCCTCTGGAGGCTGTTGGGGCCACCCTGACATCACTCAGCACTCACTTGGCTACCAATTCTATTTATTTCAGAATTACAAAATAGCGGGAATCTCTCTGCAGGCTGGACTGGCAGGCCGTGGGGTAGGCGGACATGGCTCTTAACATTTTCAGAGGGAAACACGCAGATGTCCAAAAGTCTAAATAAATGCATTCAGAGGTTTATGAGGTCCATGGCCAAGTGGAGCTCCCCCAGAGGGGGAGGTGGGGTAAGTACCTCCAGGAAGGCAGGCAGCCTGCCTTAGACTTGCAACCCGGCTGTGCGAATCATTGGAGTAATAAACTACAGTGGTTGATCTGAAAAAAAAAAAAAAAAAAAAAAAGAAAAGAAAGAAAGAAAGAAAGAAAGAAAGAAAGAAAGAAAGAAAGAAAGAAAGAAAGAAAAGAAAAGAAAACAAACCAAAAGAAAAAGAGTTTCCATGATGTCCAGGATGATGCAGGTGGGAAGGGCTAGCTCAGGTTAGAAGGGCTAGCTCAGGTCTCTCTTACCCTGCTCTAACTCAGCCTGCTTCTGGAGGAGAGACAAGTCAAAGAGCAGCAGGAGCTTGCCTTGGCCACTACTCTGTAAAAGCCTTTTGTTAAAAATACCACCTGTCCACGTAGCTATCTCAGGAGCACTTCTTTCTGTTTTAGGGAAACAAAAGGTTATTCATTGTGAGTTTCTTTTTAAAGTTAATGTAACCTGGCATGGTGGTGTACACTTTTAATCCCAGCACTTGGGAGACAGAGGCAGGCAGATCTCTGAGTTTGAGGCCAGCCTGGTCTACAGAATGATTTCTGGACAGCCAGGTCTAGACAGAAACTCTATCTTAAAAAACAAAAACAGACAAAAAGTATAATGGCCACCAGTGTTGTCTGCTTGTAATTCCAGTGCTTCAGACCTGAGGGGGGTGATCATGAGTTTCATGCCAGTCTGAGCTACATACAGTGAGTTTTGGGTCAGCCTGGTCTACAGAGTGAGTTCTAGGACAGCGAGGACTATAGAGAGAGACTCTGTCTCAAACAAACAAACAAGCAAAAGTAACATGTAGAATGGTAAAATATTGACTTGTTACTGAATTGGGAAGATAAGTTCGTGAGTTCATTAGACTTTTTAAGATTTATTTTACTTATGTGTACGAATGTCTGTGTACATAAGTGCAGTGCCTACAGAGGTCAGAAGAGGGTGTAGGAACATCTAGAACTGGAGTTAAAGACAGTTGTGAGCCACCATGAGAGTCCTGAGTACTGAATCTGAGTCCTGCAGGAACAAGAATGCAGTTAACCACTGAGCCATCCCTCTACTGCCCCTCAGCACCCAGAGTCATTTTTGTTGGCTTAAAAATAAAAAAACAACTATTTTATTGAATTCTAATGTCTCTACCTCTCTTCCAACCCTTGCTCCACCGTAAACCTTTACAACCCCCAACACTAGGTAAGAGAGAAAGAAGGCCAGAGGGAAAGGGGGGTCGAAAACCTCTGTAAGCTACTTCCTGCCGATCAGGGGTCAGGGGGTTGGTGTCCTTGGGGCCAGTCCAATCTTTGTTATCAAAATGTCCAGCAAACCAGCAATAGCAAACACAGCCGCAGGGACCAGCAGGGACCAGCAGCAGCAGGCCATCTCCAGAATCCCAAGTCTGTGGCTGGCTACTGTAAAAGGAACATCATAACCACCTGCTGTGAAGTAGCCGCTTACCTCATGCCTGGGGTTAAAACAAAAACATATTTATATAACATATCTGGGTTTTTTAAGAAACAGAAATTCTCACTGCACATTTTTTTTAAAAAAAAATATTTTTAGGGGAATAGAGAGATGACTCAGCAGTTAAGAGCACTGACTGCTCTCTTCTAGAGGACTTGAGTTGAATTCCCAGCAACCACATGGTGGCTCACAACCATCTGTAATAGGATCCAATGCCCTCTTCTGTGTCTGAAGACAGCTACAGTGCACTCATATACATTAAATAAATAAATCAATACATAAATCTTTTTTAAAATTTATTTTTAGTTATGTGCATGTCTATTCTGTATATCTATGCAGAGTCTGTGCAGTGTCTGAGTAAGCCCAAAGAGGACCTGAAATTACAGGACTGTGAGTGGCCTGACCTGGGTGTTGGCAGCTGTCCACAGAGGTCAAAAGAAGGCATAGGGCCTGCTGGGATTGGAATTTCAGATGGCTCAGAACCACCATGTGGGGGCTGGGAATCAAACCCGGGCGCTCTTAAGTGCAGAGCCCTTTCCAGCTTGCTGTCTGTCTGCCTGCCTGCCTGCCTGCCTGCCTGCCTGTCTGTCTGTCTGTCTGAGACAGGGTCTCAGACAGTCATCGTTGGACTGGCTTCAACTATGTAGACTAGGCTGGCCTGATGTGTGTAAACTAGTTTGGCCTTTAGACTCAGCAGAGATTGACCTGCCTCTGCCACTAGAGTGCTAGAATTAAACACGTGTGTCACCAAACCCAGCTTCAGTTAAATACACACACACACACACACATACACACACACACATATTCTTACTCATTTGTGTCTAGAAAAATAACACTGCATACGATTAAAGATGCAAATAGTTTCATGTTTCACATTGCTTTTGTTGTTTGGTTTGTTGGTTTTGTTTTGTTGTAAAGATTTATTTATTTAATGTATATGAGTACGCTGTCACTTCAGACACACCAGAAGAGGGAGTCAGATCTCACTACATATAGCTGTGAGCCACCATGTGGTTGCTGGGAATTGAACTCAGGACCTCTGAAAGAGCAGTCAGTGCTTGCCATCTCTGAGCTGTCTCTCTAGCTCCTCATGGTATGTTTTTAACCTAGCAAACTGGTGAAGATCAAACATAACACTTCATTCTGTTCCTGCCTGTATGAGAAGCAGTCTCTCAGAAGAGTGTGCCTCTGAGCTTTCACAGAGGCATTTTGTTACTTTGTTTCAGTTATTGCGGGCCAGAGCAGATGGTCATTTCCAGCAGCGAGCACTGCCTGCTGCCTTCTACACGTGGTACAGAGGCTGGCTATGGCACCAGCAGAGACGGATCCTGCACACAAAAGCAGTGCGTTTCCACAGGTATGCTGTGCAGTTCCCGTGTGTCTGGGACAGGCAGCTCTGTTGTAGCTCTGGTGACTTTGGTATGCCTTGGCTTTGTGTTACTGGTTTCCCAGCCCCAGTCCCTGGTCCTCTGGGTTTTCAGAATGAGGACCTTTGATCTCATGGAGCAGGAAAAATTAGCCAGTACTTTCTCCTGGGACAACTCTTGGCCATCCTTTTTGCAAGTGTTCTCAGAACAGCTTGTGTTGTATGTGTTGTCTGCTCTTCTTTCATGAGCACAATTTCCTGTTAGTGTTGTAATGAGAGCTTTGATGGAGCCTCACATTATGCTATTTCCCTAAAATGCTGTGCTCCTGTTCTATAAAACACGGTCTTTTGAAGTCTTAGAATAGCAGTTCTCAACCTGTGGGTCGTGACCTTTTCACAGGGGTCTTAGACCATTTGAAAACACAAATATTTACATTATGATTCATAGCAGTAGCAAGATTACAATTATGAAATAGCAGTAGAAATAATTTTATAGTTGGGTGGCGGTCACCACAACATGGGGAACTGTATTAAAGGGTTGCAGCATTAGGAAGACTGAGCACCGCTGTCTTAGAACAATGGTCACCCACAGAGTGACAAAGGTCAAGGAGCTGCAGGGTGGTAAAGTCGGTGGTAAACATCTTCAATCCTAGCACTTAGAAAGCAGAGGCAGTGTGGTCTCTGTGAGTTTGAGGCCAGTGTAGTCTACAAAGTAAGTTCCAGGTCAGCCAAGTGCTACACAGAAAAACTAAAAACTAAAAATAAGAATTGTCTTTCGTTGGAAATGCTTGGCTTCTAGTCAGTTTTTCTCATTTCTGTGTATTTAGAGGGACATTAGAGAAGCAAGTATTTGCTCTCTGGAGGCAGAAGATGTCTCAGCATCGAGAAAACTGCTTGGCAGAGAGAATGGTGTGTAGTCTTCTTTGAATGGGTTCCTGGGGGGCGGGGGGATGATCCATTTTATGCACTTGCCCTGGGGTGCTTCTCAGAAAGTTATACAATTGTGGTCCACCCTGCCAGGTGCAGGAGCCTGGGAAAATCCAGACATTGATGTCTGTTGTCAGCTCAGTTCATGGACAGCTGCTGGGGGAGGATCTCTTTTGCTGGTCACAGATTTTCCTCCAGCCTCTGAACTGTTCTCCTTCTGGATTGTTCTGTTTCCTCCCACCCTGCCTCAGGCTATACTGCAGGCAGAGCAGCAGCTTTTGCGTAGGTTCTGGTTCGTGTGGCACCAGCAGGCAGCAGTGTGTCAGCTGGAGCGACAGCAGCAAGCCATGGCCATTGCCCACCACCACAGTGGACTGCTCAGGAGGGCTTTCTGCATCTGGAAGGAAAGTACCCAAGGATTTAGGATAGAGTGAGTGGCATTTCTACTCCAGAGCTTCTAACCCCCTCAGGCTAGCTCCATGTGCCCACCCATAGTGGTGTGTCAGGTTGGGCTGGTTGTATGTCCTGGAAATTCAGCTTGAATCAAGGACCTTGGAATCTGTCATTGGACTCAGATGCTCTGAAACTCAGCTCCACCTTGCTTCCTGCCTGGGACCCATGTAGCTAGTGGCAGGGTATAAACTGATGAGCCCATTATCAGGTGGCTGGACACTTACTAGTGGGCAGGTTATGACAGTGTTTATCAGACCACAGGGCTACAATGGAGAGTGCATGCAGCCCACGTGTCTGGTGCAAAGATGTTGAAGCCCCATGAGGTTTCCTGAAATTTTCCTGAATCTCTGTGTCCCTACTTGGAAGAGGCCCAGATCATCAGACAGCTCTTCAGAGAATCCTTCACTCCCTGAGCTCAGTAGTTCTGAGGCCCCTTGTGGTCTGGCCCCTGCTGAGCTTCTCCTGTTTCTCCACAGGAGGATGGGCAGAGCACAGGCTGCGCACTTCCACTCTGCGCGGCTCTTGAGTTGGGCCTGGAGCATGTGGAGGGAGGTAAGGCTTTGGCATGGGCACAGCCTGAGTGGGGCTGTTTGTCCACATGACGCAGACAGACAGATGGGTTCCTCCATATGCCTCTGGTCAAGGGCAACTGTGAGGCAGTGATAACTATGTGTGGGGCTGTTATTATCTGAACTTACTGAATGTAAAGTTCCTGTCTGGCCGTTCACAGAAACTCTACTAAGGGTGTAACATTGAAGCCAGTACCTGTCCAGCATTTCCTGTCTGGCACTTGCTCATTCGACACCGACCAACCTCTAGGAGGTTTATATTTATAAATGAGATTGAGGCTCAATTGGTATATTCTCCTTCTGTGAGCTCACAGAATGAAAACCCAGAGACATTGCTGCCGTGAGCCCCTCCTGGCCCTCGGCCCACAGTCCCCACTCTTCCCTGTGTACAGTGCCTGGCCCTGAGGCTGGAAGAGCAGCAGAAACTGAAGTGTGTGGCCCTGCACAGCCAGTGCATCCTGCTTCGCAGGGCTCTGCAGAAGTGGCTGGTAGGAGCCAGCTCTTTCTTCTAGGTCTCCTCACTGTGGGGTAGGGGAGGTTTCTGGAAGCGTTTATGTTCCTCCCCGGAGTGATCTGGCAAGGCTCAAAACATCAGGTGTCCCAGAAAGTGCTGCCTGGGGTGCCAGCCATCATGGAAATCTGGTTTCTATATAAGAGTTCAGGAGTCGGGCCTTGTGAAACATTATAGTAGAGATAGGTGCTGGTCTTGGAATGGAGACCTTCAGCCTCTTCCCACTCTGATAGCTCTGGCCTGGTAGCCACTGTGGTAAATGCACCTCTGAGGCTTACTTGTAGAGGGAGAAGTATGGTCCCAGGGTGGCCTCCAGTCTTCCTCTTCTCCCACAGGTTTACCAGAATAGGGTGAGGAGTGTTCTGCGGGAGGTGGCGGCCAGGGAGAGACAGCACAACAGGCAGCTGCTGTGGTGAGTCTTGAGTCCTTTGGATCTCTCAGGTCGAGGAAAGACCTTCCAGAATCAGGTGTGGGTGGGTGGGGCAGTCCTGCCTAAGATGTGCAGAGAATGGCCTCAGTGCCTCCTACTGCTTAAGTGTTTGATTCTGGCTTCCCCATGGCAAGCTATGCATCTTCATGCTCACCTCAGCATGCTCTGTCTGCCCATGCAGGTAATAGACCCTCACCAGAGGCCCACATAGGAGCGTGTTTGTCGTGTTCTGAGCCTTCTTCCCACCATGCTTCACATCTAACCTTCTCTCCTCCTTGATATACTATTTCATTCCCACTCCTGTGTGCAGCCTGCGGCCTCTCTGTCCCTCTAGGGCCATCTGTAACTCTCACCCCACCCCCACTCCTTATAATTCAAGTTTCTGAACTCCTGCTCCCTCTCCCTTTGTATTTGTTTAGCACATGCTGTTCTGGCTGTGTGTAGGTCATGGGTCTTGTGGACTTTAAACAATCACTCCCCTGAAGTCCTCATGAAGCACCCTCAGATAGCCCAGAATGAGAGAGCAAGTAGGTGCTGGGGTTCATGTGCCTCTTATCTCACTGTGAATCACCTGAATTGTTATCGTCCGCTTACAGCTGTGCTCTCTCTTGAGGACTCGGTGATGGCCACCTGGTCCCACCTGGTACCTGGCACAGAGCAGACACTCAGCATCTGTTGTTGGGTGTCGGCAAGAGCATGAGCTTGAGGGTCATGAGACAGATGCTCTGAGGCACAGTCTTTACTCAGGCATGGGGAGGAGTAAGTGTTTCACGGAAGCCTCCCAGGCCCAAACTGCTGTCACTCTCCTCACCTGACCCATGTCATTACAGGTGGGCGTTACATCTCTGGAGAGAAAACACCATGGCCCGTTTGGATGGAGCCAAAAAAACCTCTCAAGCAAGAGTTCACTACAGCAGGACTCTGTGCTCCAAGGTGAGGTACAGACTGGTTACTAGGGAGCCTGGGGCTCACATTACAGTCCTTATTAATTGACACTTAGTAAGGACCTCCCAGGGTAGGTAACCATTTTTCACACATGCATGTCTGTAGGTATTTTTCTTTGTACTGAGTTAGGAATCACTGTTCATTAAAAGAAAACATGTCATATAGGAAGCAAACTAGTTCTTACCAGAACCAGTATTTTCCATAAGTGTGCAACACTACGCTCAGATAAAGCCTGGAAGACTCAGTATTCTTGAGTATCCTTGTTGGAAGACTGTGCCAGATCTTACCCACTGGCACCCAGACTGCATGATCAGGAGGCCTGTCTGGAAGCATGGTGTCTCCCAAGAGGTTCTTGGTCATCTAGTTTGAAATGACCCAGACTACCTCGTTTCCTTGGCTGGGGTAGGTTTTGGAAATTTCCTGCAAGTTCCATGTTCTAGGGATGAGCAACACATTGGAATATAATACAAGGAAGTGGTTCAAACAGAAACAGTCCCAGAGACTGTCCCTGGGTCATGGTTGTTCTGGAATAAAGCAGACTGTTGGGAACTCTCAGTGACATAGATCTACCTGTTGGTGACCATGCAGTTCCCTGGGGAGGCAGCAGCTGCATTTAGTGAAGACTGGTATCTTCTCAGAAATGTTCAAGACATGCTGGGTGGTCCCTGCCTTGGGAGGAGATGACCAGATCTGGTTAGGTTTAATGCTCTGAAGAGAGAGCACTCAGGTGGGAATGGAGTTTATGACTGGTGAAGCTGGTACCATGCTTCATCTGGTTCCCTGCTTTCTTTAGATGTGTTTAGTGGTACTGGTAAGATGTTCAAGCATGAGGACAGGAGTTCAAATCCCCAACACCCACATAAAGTTGAATATGACTGTGTGTATCTGGTCTTTGGTACTTTATGAGTTCTTTTTCTACCTTTTATCCTTCCTGGTTTCACTCACTATCTCTAGATAGGAGAGAAAAAAGAATATATATACAGAGATCCCTGAATCTAATTTCTTTCCTTTTGTTTCTTCTTAGAGCACAACTACTGACAAATTGCAACCAACCCCCCTAAATGACTAGCAACCACCAACTTCCTATTAGGGCTCTAGCATTTATTTACCCTCTGAAAAGTTCCCAGAATTTCAAAGGTCACAGGATCTGCAGCTGACAAACCACAACCCTGCTAGAGCATGAGGCATTGTTTGTTAGCTGCTGTAGACAGTCTGAAGCAGCCTGAGACTGAAGCACATTCTAATCACTACATCTGCATGTGTCTGTAACTCTGTCCTGGAGTTAGAGTCAAACTGAGAGGATCCTGGGACTCACTGTCTAGCCAGTCAGCCAAAACAGGGAGCTTCAGCCTCTGACACTTGTCTTAGGGAATGATGGAGAGTGACTGAGGAAGACATTGGATTTTTGGTTCCTCTACACCCATAGACATGTGCATACATATACATGCACACACCCCACACAAAGGGTTTTGTGTTCTCTTTTGAGATACAGTCTTACTATGTAGCCCAGGCTAGACTGGAACTCACTATGTAGATCAGACTGGCCTCAAACTTATAGAAATCTACTTGTCTTTGTTACCCAAGTTCTGGGTTAAAAGTGTGTACCACCACACACTACCCACAAAGGGTTTTGTTACTAGGCTTCCTGTATAAGAAAAAATATTCCAGGCAGTGGTGGCGCACGCCTTTAATCCTAGCACTCAGGAGGCAGAGGCAGGTGGATCTCTCTGAGTTTGAAGCCAGCCTGGTCTACAGAGTGAGTTCCAGGACAGAGAGTCAGGGGTGCACAGAGAAACTCTGTCTTGAAAAACAAAAGAGGGGAAAAAAAGAAGAATTAACACAATGCTTAACAAATGATGGAGTATAACCCATGTAACTACTTCATTTCTATGGCACAATATCAAGTTTAAATCCTATCGATAGGAAAGTCTCAGTGTCTGAGTGGTCAGATTTCCCTTTAAGGGACCTGAAGCCCCAACCCAGGACTGAGCAGATGGCTGGATATGTTTGAGAGCCAGCTCTTAACCCTTCAATTCTCACCTCAAGAGGACCCAGCATTGGTCACAGTGAGTCCTTGATATCAAAGTATGAAATGAGCACTGTATTTTCTCTGCCTGTCTGTAGGTCCTAATCCAGTGGCGAGAGGTTACTTCAGTGCAGATATATTACCAACAAAAGGAGGCAGCTGCCCTCAGGGAGGCCCGGAAAGCACTGGACAGGGGTAAGAGAGGCCTGTGGGGACAAACAGTGACGGGAGTGTAAGTACAGGACTCCCTAAGGTTCCATGTGCTCTGCGGGCTCTGTCCATGTGTGCTCATTACCTGGTGCTCCCAAGACCAGGCTCTGTCCATGTGTGCTCATTCCCTGGTACTCTCATGACCAGGAGGCTTCAAACAAGAATTAATTTTTCTCAGGGCCAGAGGCCAGAGGCTCTGGAGGAGAGTCCTCCCTGGGCTCCTCTGGCTCCTGGTTGTTGCCCTCTTTGGTCTTCCTTGTGATGTATATATGTATGTATGTATGTATGTATGTATGTATGTATGTATGCATGTATGTATACACGCACACACATATAATTGATATTATATGCTGTATATTTATATAATATATACATTTATTAAGTGAGCTTTAGAACAATCTTATCCACATAATACCTCAGATGCTCAGAATCCGATACTTGTCCTTGAGGCTGGACCTCAATAGCAGTCAGTCCTGCTGGGTCAGGAAGCAGGGATGACAAGGAGGTTAAGCAGTCTACAGAGTGGGCTGCCTCAGTAGTCCCGTTCTGGCGCTGGAAGCCCAGAAAGTTCCTGGGGAACTGTTCGTTCTTAGTTTGCAAAGCTTGAAATGCTGATTTGCTATGAGCAAAGGACTGAGCAGTTGAAGCACTGTCTTAGTCAGGGTTTCTATTCCTGCAAAGACATCATGACAAGAAGCAAGTTGGGGAGGAAAGGGTTTATTCGGCTTACACTTCCACGCTGCTGTTCATCACCAAGGAAGTCAGGACTGGAACTCAAGCAGGTCAGGAAGCAGGAGCTGATGCAGAGGCCATGGAGGGATGTTCTTTACTGGCTTGCTTTCCCTGGCTTGTTCAGCCTGCTTTCTTATAAAGCCCAAGACTACCAGCCCAGAGATGGTCCCACCCACAAGGGGACCTCCCCCCTTGATCTGATCACTAATTGAGAAAATGCCTTACAGTTGGATCTCATGGAGGCATTTCCTCAATTGAAGCTCCTTTCTCTGTGATAACTCCAGCTGTGTCAAGTTGACACAAAACTAGCCAGTACAAGCACCAACAGAGCTATCTCTGAAGGACTTTTTTTTTTTAAGATTTATTTATTTTTTACATGTAAGTATACTGTCTGTCTCTTCAGTCATAGCAAAAGAGGGTATCAGATCTCATTACAGAAGGTTGTGAGCCATCATGTGGTTTCTGAAATTTGAACTCAGGACCTCTGGAAGAGCAGTCAGTGCTCTTAACTGCTGAGCCATCTCTCCAGCTCATGAAGAACTTTTCTTTTCTTTTTTTCTTCTTTTTTAAATTTTTTTTATTTTTCGAGATAGGGTTTCTCTGTATAGCCCTTGCTGTCCTGGAACTCACTTTGTAGACCAGGCTGGCCTCAAACTCAGAAATCCCCTGCCTCTGCCTCCCAAGTGCTAGAATTAAAGGCGTGTGCCACCACGCCTGGCAGTGAAGAACTTTTCTTAAAGGGGATAGTGGCACAGGGCAGGTCCTTGGAACAAGGAATTTAGTGGGTAAACACAAAATACCATCTGTGGGAAGGATGCAGTACCATTGTGGTTTGGTGCCTTTTTTGTTTTTTGTTTTTTTGTTTTTTTTGAGATGGGGGTTTCTCTATAGCCCCGGCTATCCTGGAACTCACTATGTAGACCAGGCTGGCTTCCAGCTCACAGAAATGCTTTTGCCTCTGCCTCCTGAGTGCTGGGGTTAAGGGCCTGTACTCATTGTCTTGTCTGATATTAGACTTCAGGGTTTCTGCCACACCTTTTTAGAGCTCAGGGGAAAATATCCTTAGACACAGGCATAGACTTTTACAAAGTGCAGGCTTGTAGTCCCAGCATTTGGAAGGCAGGAAGGAGGCATGCTGGAGCAAGGAGCTTGAGGGCAGCCTAGACCACACAGGGATTCATTCACTCACTCTTTCTTTCTTTCTTTCTTTCTTTCTTTCTTTCTTTCTTTCTTTCTTTCTTTCTTTCTTTCTTTCTTTCTGTCTCTCTCTCTCTCTCTCTCTCTCTCTCTCTCTCTCTCTCTTTCTTTCTTTCTCCCCCTCTCCCCTCCCCTCCCCTCCCCTCCCCTCCTCCCCTCCCCTCTATCACTTTTGCTCTTTCAAATCCTGACCTGTTTTAGTTGTTACTATGTATCCTGCTCAGTCCGTATAGTGTTCCTTACATGTCTTCAGGGCAGACCACTTAGTACTGAGTAACCAACTGGTGAGCTCTTTCCTGGGAAAGACTTTTTCTCCCACTCTCAGCATGTCTTAGTTTCCAAGTAGTTCTTTGTATAGAGTAGAGGCTTCATGGGCCTTTCCCTGTCCACTGTGACTGTCCATCAGAGTTGTCCCTGTTTGGTTCCTATTTGGGTAGTCACATTGATGGCTTCTGACAATACTAGGAGACACATTCACACAGCAAACGCCCTGATCTTCTGGTTCTTAGAATCTTTTCTTCTCTTCCAAAATGTTCCTGAGCCTCAGGTGTGGGAGTGTTTTTGTAGGTATATCTGTTGGGTCTGGGTTCCGTAACTCTGCATTTCGTTCCCCTCTGTCTTGTACCTTTCTGTTGTTCGTTAGTGATGATGCCATCCATAGTGGTAGCTAGGGAGATAGGGACACTTAAGGCTGCACCCAAGATGTGAAATGGCTGGTGGACACCATCCAAGATAAGGCTCATGACTGCTGCCTGTGAATGGCTTCAGAGATACCTCCTGTATTAGGCATTCCCAGGCTCCAGGACACAGCCTACACCGTGAGGCCCCAAGAGAACACTTTACTACTTTCCTGGTCATACCTCAGGCTTACTGGACTTCACTCTCTGAGCTTCATTTCCTGCTGCCAAGGCTGAGCTCTAGCAGGAAGCTCCCTTTTGGGACTAAGAGTCTCCTTCTGCATGCCTAGCATCTGTTGGTGTTGCTCTGTGGGTCCTGGGATACCTGCAATGACTGTGGACAGCTATGGGGACAGCACTTGGGAGATGCAGCAGCGAAAAGAAATTCTAGTTCTAGTTTCCAGACTGTAGAGATGACCAGACCTGCCTGGCCTTCCACAGTGGCCATGAATCGTGTCGCTTTTTCTCACAAAAGGCTGACTGTCACATCACATAACCTCTCCACTGTCTACACCTTCCCGTGCCACAAAGTCACTTATGAATGAAAATCCTGTACTGTTTTTAGCCAGCTTACATTTGCTTCAGGTCGTCTCCAGAACTGGTTTCAGCACTGGCGATTCTGCAGCCAGAGGGCAGCCCAGCAGAGATTCCGGCTGGGACAGGCGGCTCAGCATCACCGCTGGCAGCTGCTGATGGAAGCAATGGCCAGGTGGAAGGCACACCATCTGGGGTGTATCAGAAAGAAGGTGAGGCACGTGGTGGCAGCTTTCTAAGCTCTGTATGAGTCAGAGGTGTCTTGAGCAAGTGCCCGTGTCTTGAGGAGGCGTCTCCTGACCCTTGACTTTAGATCTGGGGAAACTATGGGGGCAGAAGCCCTTGGCAGAAAGGTGTTCACTTGGGTGGAGTCTCCCCTTGCAGCTGCCCCAGGGGCTGGGGATAGACCCTGAGTTAGGTGACTGTGGAGTCTGACCCTGTGTGCATTTGCTCTCCAGTTTCTGCAGAGGCAAGCTGCCCAACTCCTGGCACAGAGACTCGGTCGGGCCTGCTTCTGCCAGTAGAGGAAGCAGGTGAGAACCAGTGTAGCACTTCTTGCCTACTGGCAAGACTTCAGCTTAGAGCCATCTCAGCCCCACATCTAGTTCAGTCTTTAATACTGTCTTTGTCCCAGGGCTCCATCCCTGTGCCTCACCCCCACCCCCGCACTATCAGCTTCCTTCATACGCCATTTGTAGAAGGCTAGTCTCTTCAATTCAGGTTTCTCTTAAAGTGTCATCTTAAACACACTGGAATAATACCCAAAAGTTAATGTGAAGTGAATTTCAAGTCTTTGTTGGGGTCTTGATAAAAAACCAGAAGGCCACAGTCTGCTCAGTACAGCCAGGTTTACAGTCTGTTCTTGCTCTAGGCTGGAGAGCCTTCCTTCTGTCCATTCACTGTCCAGTCAGAGGTGTCTGTGCATTCTTCCTTTTGTACTGTCTTTTCCCCCTTCACAGTCCCTGAATATATTAACTATCTCAAGGTCAAGATGAGGCCAGGCCCTGAACCCTTCCCAGTAAAAGGAGGGTAGATGCTTTAGCTGGTGGGCTGAGAGTGGCCATTGCCATGTTGCCTGTGTATTCCTCTGAATAACCCAATCTTTCTGGCCCACAGCTGGCAGTCCGGAAGCAAGAACAGTGGGGCACGGCCCGGGCCCTGTGGTTCTGGGCCTTCTCACTACAAGCAAAGGTAATGGTTCTAATTCCCTGGGCACTCCTGCCTTCAGGGGCTGCTCTGTAGGCTGGGTTGTGGGATCCATCGCAGAAGCCTGAGTCTTTTCTCTTGTCCTCTCATCTGCAAGGTGTGGACTGCATGGCTGGGCTTCGTACTTGAGAGGAGGAGGAAGAAGGCACGGCTGGAACGGGCTATGCAAGCCTACCAGCAGCAGCTCCTACAGGAGGGTGCCACACGGCTTCTGCGCTTCACAGCTGGTACGAAGGCCTTCCGGCAGCAGCTCCAGGCCCAGCAGCAGGTCCAGGTAAGCCAGAGCTGCTGGTGAGAGGCTGGCAGGGCAGGGCAGGGCAGTGCAGGGCAGGGCAGGGCAGGGCAGGGCAGGGCAGGAACTGATGAGAGCTGTATTGTAGGCAGCCCACAGCCTCCACTGTGCAGTCCGCCACTGTGCTGAGCTCTGGAAAAAGAAGGTGCTTGGTCCAGGCAAGACTTCTCAACCACCAGCACCCACCACATTCAGCAAGAGAGTGACATTTAAGGATTCTTTCCTCTCTGGACATGCTGCGGAGGCTGGAGATGCTACCCAGGAGACAAAGAAGCTTCGAGCTCCTCCGTCTCAGGGAGTCCTGGGTAGTTTGGCAGGAGCTGCTGGGGAGCCCTGCCACCTAGACCTGTGAGTGGACTGTGGTTCACCTCTGCCTCTAGTCCTAGAGCCAAAGCTGGGCACACACAAGAGGGACAAACAGCTGTAGGAAGGACAAGATGAGAGTGCTACAGCCTCATCACACCAGAGCTGCTCAGGGGCCTGTGTCAGACCTTTCTTCCCTGGGCATTGTTCTGAGGCAATTGTCATTCCCAGAGTAACCAGCTCTGAGCTCAGAACTCATGGTGGGTAGAGTGTTCTGGACGAGCCCCTACTTGTCCCCACTCTTTACCCCTCACCACTAACCTTGGCAGGACCCTGAATATCTCAGAGGGTCTTCTGATAGGAAAGAACACATACCATCAGCTTGCTGTGAAGGTCAAAAGAAACAGGTGTAGCTCCAGCACCCAGGAATCAGTCAGGAAGGCTGTAAGGGTCATGTTGAGTTGTCTAGGCTCAGACCTACCCTGTGTACATGCTGGCCTTCATTCTCCCTGTAAAATGTCAAGGACTGAACCTTAGCGAGATCTCAGGTGCCCTTGCAGACCTTGTCAGTCCGAGGAACAGACTATTTCTCTCCAGCAATGCAGCCCGCTCATCACGGAAACAGCCTCGACGTCCATCCTTCCTGCTTGAGCGTTTGGGGAGCCAGAGGTCCCCAGAGTGGTACAGCCTTGGGGAGCAGCAGTAAGTTGAATGGTTGTGAGTCCAAAGGCACTGAAAACTATGTGTTCCTATATTTTATGGGATGTCTGGTCCCTTTAATCCAGAGAAAGGTTCCATGGTGTGAGCAGCTTCTGCTTCTGCTCAGGTTAGAGAAGCCCCCAGAGGAGGAAAGCATGGCTCTGCTGGGAGGCTCTTCCCTGACAAGACCCTTCCTACCTGGGGTCCTGCCGAATGTTCCTGGTCCGAAGCTGCCTCCTACGGCCAGTCCAGGCCTGGAGCTGCTGCCTCCCTCCTCCATCATGCCCCGTGTGGCAGGAGGCACTGCTAGGGTGAGTTCTCGACTGCGCTGTCACTCACTCTCCTTTGGTGCTCATTCTCCAACCCTTACTACTCTTCTTTCTAGAATACCTTGGTCACTTGACAAGCTTGGGTGCCCTGCACACCAGGCCTAAAACACAGCAGTGGCTAGTCTTCTAACACCCCAGCCCTTGAGCAATGACTGATGTCTGGACAACCAGAAGAACCTTATAGGCGGGCTCCCAGCAGGGCCTCTGGTCTTGGGGGACAGGTGGGAGCTTGGAGTGGGAAGAGGAAGAAATTGAGGGGCTGTTGTAGGGCACCACATCTGGCCTGGACTCATGCACTAAGTGCTAGGGCAGCCATGAGCTGTGGTGTGATTAGACAGACATGCTAGTGCTCTGGCTGTAGCTTCTCACTGGTGTGTGTGTGTTGTGTGTGTGTGTGTGTGTGTGTGTGTGTGTGTGTGTGTGTGTGAGTGACAGTCTGTTGGGGACTGTCTTTGGTAGGACGTGCTATGTTAGTTATGGTGAGGGAGGAAGAGGAATCCAGGGTCACTAAGAAAGAATTCTTTTACTAAAAGATGGAATCTGGGGTAGGGTCCAGTGTCTGGTGAGGCAGTCAGTCCCCACTCAGTCAGCCTTCAAGGCTATGAGTATCTACACTGCACAGCAAAGTTTCACCTCGAAGAACAAGGGGACACGGAGTCCTGGGCAGAGGTAGTCAGGGGTACTCCTGAAAACAGCCAGTCAGCAGTTCCTAAAAGTTTGTGCTGGCTGGGGAGAGGTGGAGACAGGAAGGAGGTAGCTTCTGGTGGAGCGTGGCTGGTAACAGAAGCGACATACACCCAATCTCAGCACTTAGGCAATAGAGGCAGGAGGATAGAGAGCTCAAAATGAGCCTGGGCTTCATAGCAAGACTCTGTCTCAGTAAATTAGTATTTAAGTATTTTTAAAAAATAGTGGCACACAGAAGAGAAACCTTGGGGGTGCAGGAGTGGTAGGACAGGAGTGCTGCCCTGTAACAGTCTTCCCTGAGGCTCAACAGGCAGGGCAGTCACCCTCAGCACTGCAAGGCATGGTGGGCAATGAATCAGGACAGGACTCACTTTCCAGGGTCCCTACTAGCTTTCTTGTTCAGCATCCACCCTTTGCTCCTCTACAGGTATCAGCGAAGCCCAGCATCCCTGGGCCTCAGCCTTGGGGATGCCCGTCCTTACCCAGGGACCTTGATCCCCATCTCCTCCCTGGAGATTCCATAAGCACCCGGACTGGGCCTGTTTATGGCTCAGAGGCTACAGGTGAGTAAGTCAGGGTGCTGGAATCACCCTCTACCAAAGTCCTACCAGTCTCCTGGGTCCTAAAGGGATGGTGGGCAAGGTCAAGCTTATCTTCCTGTTGCTGCAGGCCACACAGAGCTTGAGGCTGAGTTGGAGGGGATCCAGCAGCAGTTACAACACTACCAAACCACCAAGCAGAACCTTTGGTGAGGCCCACCAGGTGCCCTGGGACCTGTCTATGGGAATAGCTGTGGCTTGGAAAGGCGGTTGGTTCCATTTCCCGCAGCAGGGCCTGGGCCTCCTCTGTGTGGTCTAACTCCAGGGGGTGGGGTAAGTGTCCTCTGGCACCTTTATCCACTCCTGGAAGGGCCAAGTTGGCCTTACATAGGGCTGGAAGTCCTGCTTTCCATTTGGAGGCTATGGAATGCCAAGCAAGGCTTTCCTGGGTTCTGTTACCTACCTGACAACTGTGACTGTAATGCTAACAAGGGACAGACAGCGTGGGCCTGGGTCCTACTTATACCCAGTGTTCTGGGGACAGTTGACATACAGCAGCTTTCAGAGACCTCAGTGAAAAAGACTGGTCCCTCTAGAAAGGGACAGGAAGAGAAGTTTTCACACGGCTCACATGAGTTGCTGTTTGCTGGGGAAGACAGAAGATTGTTGGCCATTCTCTCGAAGTACTTTATTAGCCAATATATCTCTTCAAAGGGCTCACTTGGGGCTGTGCCAAGAACCCAGCCTGATAGGTGTCCCCATCTCCAGGTCATGCCAGCGACAAGCCAACAGCCTGCGTAGGTGGCTGGAGCTAAGCCAGGAGGAGCCGAAATCCGAGGACCTTCATCTAGAAGAGCAGGTGAAAACAGAACTGGAGGAAGTAAGACCAGGTCAGCCCAGGGCCAGCCCCTGGCTGTCCTTCCTTTCAGCTTGCCTTGTCCCTCCCTCTCGCCCATGTCCCCAGGTGGAACTACAGGTCCAGCAGCTGGCTAAGGAGCTTGAGGCCCAGCGTCAGCCTGTTGGTACATGCATTGCTCGTGTTCGGGCCCTGAGACGGGCACTGTGCTAGTGGCCCGTCCCTGGGGGATAGGTGCTATCCTTCACAAGGCCTTGGACACCCTCAACAACAAAATTCAAAGCTATGGTAGTTTTTGTTTTGTTTTGTTTTTTAATTTCAAAATGTCTTGCAATTAAATGAATTACTGTTCAGAAGTCTCCTACTTTTCATACAAAATACGGTACTACTGATAGGGTTGAAAAGTTAAATGATTTCTCCTGCAGGGGAAATTCATGGCATTCCCAAGATCGACATGAACTCTGGTCTTGTCCCTACCACTGGGTTCCCCATGGCCTGCATACCTGTTTTCTAGGTACTGACCTCCATACCCTCTGCTTCCAACACAGTCCCTAGACCAATAGCAGCATGTCCCCTACTTCTGCAGGGCAAGGCCTCAACCTGCCCTTTCACTCCAGACTCTACCAGACAAGCCAGTAATTAATTGGTCTTGCCTACCAGCAAAAGGATTCAGCCAGCTTCTTAGAGCCTACAAAGGTCTACATACATCATTAGTCATTGTCCTCAGAAGACACTGACAGAGCCCAGGACAACACATCCAGCATTATATAAATGATTTTACTTTTTCAGCATGCAGACGGGTGAAATTTGGGAGCAGAAAGCAGTTATGAAGGCCATGTGGCCTGCTCTAGGAAGACAGTGGATCCACAGTCTCTGCCCAGCAGGCACCTCACTCTGTGCACAGTGAGAGAGCCCTGTGACGGGTGGGGGCGCAGCTAGAGGGTGTGGTAGTACACAGCCAGGAGTTAGGGGTGGGAGGCTCTGGCTTGTACAAAAATTTAAAACACCCCTGAAAGTGACTTTGGGGTCAAATCACACCCACCCATACTCTGAAAAGGGGCCTAGGTCCTGAGAGACCCAGAACCTCTCCTCTGCACCCATGGACAGGCAGGAACACATCATTCAGGTCTTATAAGGTCAGCCCCGCAGTGTCCCTCACCTAGACATCCAGACATCCTGGGGCTCCGCTAAAGACCCTCATGCTCCTGTGTGGAAAGATCCTTTGGCAGCCACAACCGAGAGGACTAGAGGGAGCCCAGTGCTCCTGCAAAGCAGATCTTCTGTTCTGCCTTCAGCCTCAAGTTGAAGTCCTTGGGTGCCTCGAAGATGAGCACGATGTGGAGCTCAGGTTGAACTCGCCCAGGGGCTCACCCTTGTGCATGGGAATGCCCTCCTTGTTACAAAGCTCAGGTCATTGTAGTACCTTGCTGTACCTGGGGCTGTTTGTGTGCAAGTCCTAGGAACAAGAAGGTTGAGCCTGTCCTCAACCCTGCCCAGCCCAGGTGGCAGAGACAAGCCTCTCAGGGCAAAGGCCTAAGTAATCAACTCCCAGTACTTGCTGTGACTTTGACAAGGAGGGGTGGGGGTCAGACATAAATGCTGAAAGGCTAGCACCAGCAGCAGCCATTAACACCTAAAAAGGCAGAGTGGGTACCAGATTTTCTCACCCAAGCCAACTCTACCCTCCTGCAGGCTCCATCCTTGCCTCTGATCAGGGCTCCTGGCAGAAGCCGTGTGTTAGGATGTGGGATTGGTTCAGGCAGGTGAATGGCCACAGATTGGGCAACAGGGAGAGGGAGGCTGAGCTGGTATGGGTGTCTGCAGAGCCTTGGCAGAGCTAGATCATCCCTCCTGCACTACAAAATTTATAAGCCCGAAGGTAAGGCTGTACAGCAAATGAAGTGGTTGGACCCAAGAGGTTTAGCCTGTGGGCTTTGCTCACTCAGTTAAAGTGGATACGGATAGAGCCCACATTGGTGGCTCCCACTGCTGTCAACGATAAGAACCCATGTTTCCAGTCTCCAGTTAGGACTACACGCTCATTGTGACAAAAGAGCTCTTTGATCCATCGGGCCATGCCAGGGTTCACTGACATCAGGGAACCTGAAGAGACAAGAGAATATGCTACTTTCTGCTCAGCCCCTGACATGTTCACATCAGAATGGCCGAAGAGCCACAGGGACTCACAGGCCAAGCGGTCCAAATTCTAAGCAGGACCCCAGATACCCTCGCCTATAGCCAGCCACCTCAAGAAGTCCTCTCCTGGCCTTGACGACACCAGCCTCAAGCCCAGTCCTCCCAAGTCAAAAGGCCAAGGGCCTCTAATGCCCACCCCTGGGCAGACCTGGGAAGTGGCGCCGATGTGAGACGGTCCAGTCAGTGGGGGAGTGGAAGCAGTGGTAGTCTCCTGGGGCCAGGTAGACGACACAGTGGTAGAGCGCATTCCCTTCTTGGGGGACCAGCTGGTTTCTGAAGGAGTCACTGGAGGAAGCTATTGGGTGGGACAGAAAGAAGGCCTGGCTTTTGGACAAGCTCCAGGTGCCATTCATCCCACAGTGAGCACCTGTACATGGCCTGCATGTAGCCTAGCTGGGGGCTCCAATAATGACTTTTGGCTACATAGCAGCCTGCTGCCCCAAAGCTTGCCCAGCCTTTATTCCCTCAGCCCCCTATGCCTTTTGTTACTACCCTTTGCTGTCTACCCCAGCTCCAATCCTGACTAAGCAATGACCCACCTGGAGGGAAGGGCAGGTCTTCTGTACTGGTTCGAGGGCCCAGGAAGGACTCCAAGGAGTAGGTTTCGCCCTTTACCTGTTCCACCTCAGAGTTCTTCACCTGCCCAAAGGTGAGGATCTTGCCATGATGGGCTGGTCTGGAGGAATCAGAGTTTTGATGGTAAGGAGGGGGTAGTGCTCACCTTCAGTGGCTCCCCAAACTCTACCATCTGCCAAGTCCTCAGGGAGCTCCAGTCCAGGTCAGGAGGGAGCCTCCCGGAGTACCATGGACATGCGGTGCTGCTAAGCCTGGCTTAAAGGCAGACAAGGATTTCATTTCCTAATGAAGAATGGAGACAAAGGCTAGGCATTACCACACAGTACAAATCTCAGACAGGCTGTGCCTGAGGCTTCAGCTTACGCCAGAAGAACTCGCTGAGGTTGTGGTAGTGGTGCAGGTCCTCCACTGCAGCTTCAGTCATGTTCACCCCAAAGGTCCAGATATACAGGCTGTAGACTGGCCTCCAGAGCCAGTAAGGAAGTTCTACTTGGTTGAGGCGACCACAGGCACGTGACAGCAAACGAGTTGGCACAGTTTTATACAGGGACACCTGTAGGCCACAGTGCAGGAGGCTGAGTTGATCACAAATTTGAGTACTTTCATATACTCCAACCCCGCATCCCCACATGAGTGAGAGAGAAAGAAACTCTACAGACGCCACCACGAAGGCCCAAGTGTTCAGGCTGGTTTGTGAGGTGGCTGTTTCTCAGAAGGAACCAGACTGCTCACCAAATACTCAAAACAAGGCTGGATATACATGTAGCCTGTATCATTTTTGCTATAGCACACAAAGGTCAAAGAGCAGCTGCCTTAATCCCAGAGGTGGAGACTGGGCTGTATAGCCTTGGTTCTTACAAATGGAAGATGAGGACAGAAACAGACCTGGTGCAAGCTTGAAAGACCACCAAGAGGCATGCTGCCCTTGTGCCAGCTAACTGCCCACATTCCAGACCACTCAAGAAGGCATCAGGCTCCCAAGAGGAAAGGGCAGCCCTACAGTCCTGAGCATCCTCTTCAAAAGGAAGCAAGGATGGTGTTTTCACTCCCAGATCTACATCACCCTGCCACATCTGCACCTGAGCAAGCCCATGGGCTCTCTACAGAGGCAGGAGGAAGCTCTCTGTCACCTGTCTAGTACAGAGCACCAGGAGGTAGGTACTAGTCCCACTTTCAGGCCAGAGGGTCCTGCAGAGCACTTGAGCATCTGCCACCACTGCTGCACCAACAGCACCAACTCCCTTAGGAGTAAAGTAATTTTACCAAGTTTCAACAGACCTTCCCACACTAAGTCAGTGTCTTCTGACTGATGTTTAGTGACTTGGACAGAGCAATACCATCAAGTGGCCCCAGGCTATGCTCTAGTGTCTAGTATACTTCCTTGGGCTTTTGTGGTGCCTACCTAGGCTACCAGTGTCCTAGAAGCAGGGCTTCCTTTTTGGAGTCAGTCTGTCAAGAAGCTGAGTGAGAGAGAACCTTCCGGTACCTGCTGGCCAGGGCCTGCCTGAGATGCTGCCTGTGCAGTCCTGAGCTCAAGCATGTACTCCAACTAACAGGCCCAGCCTGGCTACAGCTTCCTAAACCACCCTCTGCTGGCTAGACTCTGCTTGGTCTTTTTCTTGCAATCACCTGTTTTCTTCTGCATGTGGAAACCAGTGGCATTGTTTTCTGATTGACAAAACCAGCGAGTTCTGAACTGTCACAGGGCTGCCAACCAAACAACCTTCTCACACATATTATTCATGAGTGCGGTCTCTGATAAGTTGTTTCCTTCTCTGTGCTTCCCCTTCAGGCCTCTCTAGGGAGGGTCATGGCCAGGAGGCCTATTTACACTTACCCTGCTCAGGGGCCTCCATCCCACCTGGCTGTGGGGCCCGAGCACAAGGAAGGGCAGGAGGTAGTGGAGTATGGTCAGCAGCCAGGAGCGCAGATTCAGAGCAGGTCTGGACATGCAGCTCAGCTGGCCTAGCCTCCGCCATAGGGCCAGCTGGGGAAAGTACAACCTGCAGGACACATGTCCACACGTGGCCTGGGTCAGTGCCTAAGTCTGGAGGAACCTGAGGAGCAACCCCTCAGCCAGTGTCCGGTCCTGCTCCCTACCCCTACCCTGCCCCCTCACCTCCCCAGCAAGCTGCCTCTCTCTCCAATGGAACCAAAGAGTTCCAGCAGGCATTGCAGTGCCCATTCCATTCTAACCAACTCAAGTTGTGAGACAGGGGCCTGGTTGCCTGACTACTGGGCTTATTTCCCAGTGTCTCCTACCTGCCGGCAGGCTGAGTGGGCAGCAGCTCAGGAACAACTCCTAGGAACCTCTAAGTACAGCAGCAGCCTGACCAAAGGCCTTGGAGCCCCTAATGGGAAGGAAGAGAATCCACCTTATACCCACAACCTCCCATGCTTAGAAGGGTTGGGACCCAAAGATAGTTCTGCCCTCACAGGTGCCAGAAAGACGAGACACAGTGCCATGAGCCTAGACAATTGGGCGACACCTGCCAAGTCTTTTGTTCCTCCATCGTGGCACCTGAGAAAACCTTCAATCTTTTGCTTCCTCTTCTGCTAAATGGTAGCAGTGGCTCCATCCACAGGCTCAGGAGGCTCTCCACCTAGCTCGAAAGCTGCCTCCCTGCTCTGCTACAACCACATGTATGACCCACTAGTTTTACAAGGTCATTGTCTTCTATTCAGCCAGCTTTCCAAAGGCACAGAGAGGCCTTTCCACTGTAAGCTCAGCTTCCTGAATGCAACTAAGTTGTCTGTCACACAGTGGGCATCATGAGACTCTACTGCAACCCACTCTAGGATGTTTGAAAAAGCACAGTTGATTAAACAAGCTAAGGCTGCCATCTGAGCCTTGCTCAAGAGAAGCTGAGTCCTGTGTCTCCTAGAAACTGGGCAAAGCAAAGAACAAAAGGGGATTGCAACAGAGAACTGGTGAGCGGCACAGGCTAAGACCACAGCACACCAACTGTCCTGCTCTCCTCCTTTCTCTTCCACAGGACCCCAGTATGTCTCTAAAAAACAAGAGGAGGTGGCAGGGACCAAGCAAAGACAAATCAGCATTCTCCTGTGGGCTGCCCTTCCCAAGTCACTGCAGAAGAGCGGATGCCAGTCCAGAAGAGCTTGGGGGAGGATCTGGTAGAGGAAGCAGGGGTCTAGGGAGGAAAAAGGGGGCCTCGGTGCCCTTGCCAAAGACCAAGACACAGGATAGAAGCCCACTGCTTCCCCTGCCTTACCCCATTCCCCCAGCCAGAGCCATGGGTACCTGAAGTGAGTCTCCTACTCGGGGCACAGAGGACTCCCTCTCCAGACCCCTTTAGCCACTCCCTCCCCCCTGAGGCCACTGGACTTGGTGTCTGACCCTCCTGAAATTATGCCCGGGTACATTGAGGGTTAGGTCTCATGGGCAGCATCTCACCATTTCTCTGCTGCTTGGAGCTCCGGTCCTGGATGCTTCTCTGACTGACACATCTTGGGTAGGCACAGGGAGGGTGTGGGCCTCCACGAGAGTGTGCTCCTGTGCTTGCTGGCTTGCTTGCTCACTTGCCTTTTTTTTTTTTTTTTCCTCCTGACTCCCCTTTCCCCTCGCCAGAGAAACTTCAGTGTGGTCACTGCTCCAGTTGTTGGTGGCAATGCTTCTAGTTTCCGTTCACTCTTGGTGGCTCACAGGCACAGGTTAGAGGACCACAGCTATTGCAAATAGACAGGCACCAAACACCTGTTTAGACCTCCTGTTCATGTCACCTGCCAGGGTGCTGCCAGGGCAGAAGCCCTTGTACTTGGGCCAGCCCTATCACTCAGCTTTGGTCACCCTGAGGCAAGGGGATTCCCTTGAGTAAGGAAGGAGCTGAGGCAGGGGGATGACATGGTTATGTAACCACGCCCTCAATCCCCCTGTCAATCACCGGCTCTGCCCACTCAGCTGTGATAGCCAATCAGAAAAAAACCTCAGCTGGGCGGTGGTGACCCACGCCTTTCATCCCAGCTCTTGGGAGGCAGAGGCAGGCGGACATCTGAGTTTGAGGCCAGCCTGGTGTACACAGAGAAACCCAGTCTCGAAAAAAACCAAAAAACCAAAAAAACAAAAAAGCGAGAGGGAGCATTGCAGTGACAACCTGTCGCCATCGGGTGGCGTGCGAGAGCAACCGTCTCAGGGTTAAGCCGGGAGACACCAAGTCTGGGAAAAACCAAAACTAAATTCAATAAAAAATGAATAGATAGATAGATAGATAGATAGATAGATAGATAGATAGATGAATATTAAACATTCAAAATTTATTAAAAATAAAAATAATTAGAAAAAAAATAACAACCCAGTCTTGGAAAAAAAAAAAACATAAAAGGAAAAAAAGGGGGCGGGGCTCATAGGAACCAAAGCCAGGACTGAACTACACCTCCCAGCATGCCTCGGGGCTGAGGCAGGGGCATGCCTGCACCTGCACTGACCTGAGAAGGCCGGAGAGAGTCTTCCTGTCCAAGACCAGTGACTGCCTGCTTCCAATCTGTGGTCCCCGGGACAGCTGAGCTTGCTCCGGCAGCAGAGAGACTCTGGAGGGCTTGTCGGGAAGTCCGGCCCGCTCGGCTATGATTGACGGCAGCGGCTTCCAATCGAGAAGCTTCTCCACTTCCTGTTTCCAGGAGCAGGGAAAAGCGCCAGAAGTCCCGCCCGCCCAGCCATGACTGACAGAGGCTTCCAATGGGAGGCTGGATTTCTTTCCCCTACCACCTCCGCCGGTGACTGACAGAGGCAGCGTCTGAGGCTTTTTTGCCCCTCAATAAAGGAATGCAGAGGCTTTAGGTCCACGTTGCGCGGGAAGCGGGGCCCTCATTCGGAGGGGCGCTGCAGGCCCCGCCTATCACCCATCGATGCTGTCAGCCCCATGTTCCTGTCTCTGCTTTTCCCTCTGCTCCGTTCCCGCTCTCCCCCTACCTCACACACAGTTCATGCTCAGTCGCTGCCTCAGATCCGTGACTCGCGGTCACGCTCCTGCCTCAGCTTCCATGTGTTACGTATTATAATCTATAAAAATAGTCCTGGAATATGGCGAGAAACACTCAAAAACGTGGAAAACGAGAAATGCACACTATAGGACCTGGAATGTGGGCAGAAAACTGAAAAACGTGGAAAATGAGAGAGACAAATAGAAGGACCTGAAATATGGGAAAAAAAAAAAAAAAAAAAACTCTGAAAAACGTGCAAAATGAGAAACACACACTGTAGGACCTGGAATATGGCGAGAAGCACAGAAAAAAGTGGAAACTGAGAAATGCAAACTCTAGGACCCAGAATATGGCGAGAAACACTTTAAGGCGTGCAAAAATGAGATACACACACTGTAGGACCTGGAATATGGCCAGAAAACTGAAAAATGTGGAAAATGAATAACGCACATGATAGAACCTGGAATAGGGCAAGAAAATCGAAAACGTGGAAAATGAGACACACACACTGTTGGACCTGGAATATAGCGAGAAACCTGACAAACGAGGAAAATGAGAAACTCACATGGTAGGACCTGGAATGTGGTGAGAAAACTGAAAAACGTGCAAAATGAGAAACACACACTGTAGGAGCTGGAATGTGGCGAGAAACACTGAAAAAACGTGTAAAATGAGAAATGCACACTGTAGGAACTGGAATATGGCGAGAAACACTGAAAAACTTGGAAAAGGAGAAATGCACAACCTAGGATCTGTAAAATGGCGAGAAAACTGACAGGAGGAAAATGAAAGAAAGAAAGAAAGAAAGATTATTTTTATGTGTTGTAGTTTTTTGTAGAAAAAACTTTCTTTCTTTCTTTCTTTCTTTCTTTCTTTCTTTCTTTCTTTCTTTCTTTAAGAAGCACTGTATCCTTCTTTGTACTGGAATGTCCATCTCCCCAGGGTGTCCCTAGTGTGAGGAGCTGGATGCCTTAGACACCCATCCTTACATTGTCTATTCAGGTCATGACTCATGCTCTACTTCAGCTTAATTTCTTGTGTTTGGTGAGCTAGGTAGGTTTCTATTTCTGTGATAAACACCATGACCAACAGCATTTTAGAGAGATGCTGACAGTTTCTACTCTATCATTAGGGGCATCAGGATAGGAACTCAAGGCAGGAACTGAAGCAGAGGAACGATCATCCCTGGTTTGTTCCTCAAGGCTTGTTCAGCTCTTTAAACAGCCCAGGAGCACCTGCCCAGTGCTGGGCCCTCCCACCTGAGTCTTTATTAAGAAAATGTCCCACAGACTTACCTGCTGGCCAGTCAGATGGAGGCAATTTCTCAGTTGAGAGTTCCTCTTTCTAAATAATTCTGGCTCTGTCAAACTTTGAAAAAAACTAATGAACACATGAGGGCAACCCAAAGCCTCACAGCAGTCATTGTCCAGTGGGGGAACTGCTATGAAAGTGGGTCTTGTCAGTATGGTGTGATTGTGCTATGGAAGGGTTGTATGAGAACCATCCTGTGTGCCCATATCTCAGGAACAAGGAGGCAGAAGCATCTTAAATGCAAGGCTAGCATGACCACACCATCCAGCCCCTAGCTCCAGCCCCTAGTTCCAGCCCCTAGCTCAGACTTTTTTGTTTTGAATAAAAGTTTTTGGCATCCTAGGAAGTTCAGGCAAGGAAGAAGCATCCGAGCTGAGTGTCAGTCCTAGGTGACTGCAGGTTCTTCTGGCAGAGACTGGGTATTCATACAGGGTTATTGATGAACTACTAATGTTCAAGAATATGCAATAATGGCTGGAGAGATGGCTCCGCAGTTAAGAGCACTGGCTGCTCTTTCAGAGAACCCCGGTTCAATTCCCAGCTCACATCTGTCTGTAAAAAATAATCTTTTTAAAAAATTATTTTTTAAAATAATTAAATAAGATTTAATTTAATTAAATTAAATATTAAATTAAAAAAATTTAATAAAAATTAAATTTTAATTTAAATTTAATTTTCTTTCTTTCTCTCTCTCTCTCTCTCTCTCTCTCTCTCTTTCTCTCTTTCTCTCTTTCTCTCTTTCTCTCTTGGAAACAGCCTCGAACTCAGAAACCTGCCTGCCTCTGCCTCTACCACTGCCTCCAGAGTCCTGGCATTAAAGGTTTGCGCCACCACTGAATGTTGGGTTTTCTATGTCTTTCCTTGGCAATGCTGTCTGTTCTCAGCTGTAAAGCCCTAACTAAGACACGTAGTGAGATCTAGGTCCCCCAGAGCTACACAGTGAGACCTCATCTACAACAAAACAATACAATACAAAACAAAACAAAACAAAACAAAACAAAACAACAAATAAAAAATAAAATGAATAAATTAAGCAACCAGATCATATCTTTTCTTTCTTTAGACGATACTCACAGCTTGTAGCAGTTCACACGTGGGACCTCAGACCTGGACACTGAGGCTGTTTCCCTAACAAGTATTAGGGCTGAACCTGACGGCTTCTACAGCTGAGTCGTGTCCCCGCTTTTAAAAAATAACATGTTTTCAAAGGCTGTAGGTTCTTAGCTCTGTTCCTTGTTACGGTTGAGTCACAGCCCTGAACTTTCAGTGGTAGTTAAAGGCACTGAGAAGGGCTTCCGATAGACATAAAAGCCTAAGGCTTCCTTCGTTATTAAAAACTTAATCTGGACTCTCCCAACCCCTGCCATCCCTAGATTTCCTAGAAAGGAAGGCAGGAACCGGGGCACAAGGGTGCAAAGCTACTGGTGTTTGTAACTGCTACCTGAAGGCTTTCTTTTGTTGGTACCCTACCCGAAGCTGCATTGTTACTTCTTTTTCCTTGTTGTGCTTTGGTTGCCTTCTTTTCTCTACATAGCCCCTTTCCCTTCCTAGCTGTGTGGAGGTGAAACTTCTTCTTTTACAAGCTGCTCTCAATCTGAAATGGCTTCATTTACTTTGCCTGGTCAATACCTTCGGGTCACAAAACGTAAACTTGTCAACTAGAGAGCAGTTGCCCAGCTAGCTCAGTCAGTAGAGCAGGAGACTCTTAGTCTCGGGGTTGTAGGTTCGAGCCCCACAGTGGGCAAGGTGTTATTTTAGTTGGATCTCAACTGCAGACAACGCTGGCTACATTGTTGGGGTTCTGCATTCGGAATCTCTGACATTAGGTCAAAAGTCGAGGCAGTAAGCACTTTGTGGGTCCTTGCTCTGCCTCAAGCAGCAAAGGGTGTACACGAAATTACAGTGGGTGGAACTTTTAAGGAGTCTACTCTATTTTTGACATTCTGGATAAAGTGGAACAGTAGGTACTCTTGCATCGCCCTATTCAGGTAGATCTGAAATTCAATTCTTTCTGTGTTTACTGAATTCAACCACAGGACTCCACTACATCCCTCCCTCTTAAAAAGAGTAGCAGGTGCTTCTCTTGAAGGCTTGTTGGTCTAGGGGAATGATTCTCGCTTTGGGTCTGGCAGGTCCTGGGTTCAAATCTTAGAAGAGACCTCTGCTTTTGCCAGTCCAACCCTGAGAATTAAAGACGACCATGGGTGATTAAAAGGTATGACTTGACAAATGAAAACAGAAATCTGGAACTACTCAAGGTGGTCTTTTGTTTGTTTGTTTGTTTGTTTGTTTGTTTAGGTTTTCTTTGTTGGTTTCTTTGGACCTTGTTTTCTGGTTGAGGCAGCGTCTTGCTCCTTTAGCTCAGACTGGTCCTGAAAAAGTCAAGGATAGCTGCATTTCTGATCTTGCATTCACTTCTTGTGTGCTGGAAATATAGGCATGTGTATTCATCTGGTGTTCAGGTTGGAACCCAGGGTTAGGCAAGCAATTAGGTGACCTACAGCATCGGCTCATAACTCAAAATGCCCATCAAGAATGGATGGCACTATTCAAACTAACCTGATGGATAAAAATAAAGGAAAATGTTGGAACTTAAAAAACAAAATCAATCCAGCTGCCCTGGCAAAGCAGGGAGAACTGGAGCAGGCATCTGAGATGCACCAGCTTCTAGTCAGCTTTATAGTGTGTTTGAGATACTCTGTCCTACGTGAGAAGAAACACAATTAGAGAAGTCACTGTCCTGGGACAATCTGCAAGACAGATGGCTTGCTAATAAATGCTGGTTTGAAGTTTGCCAGTAGCCCTTAAGTGCAAATCTGGTTCCGGATCACCGGCCTTTAATCATTATAGTTTGCTTGGGTCTACCCCAACAAGACCCCAAAAGTAGGCAAGAGCCTGTGACCTCCTCAGATTTGCTGGAATAGCATTTTTCAGATCCCCCTGGGCCTCATACCCAAGAAAGGGGAGCGGCACCTGAAACTGGCTAGGATCTCGGCTTTGGGAATCTGCGTTGGAACTTCCCTTTTTTCCATTCTCTCCATAAAGACGCAAAGGATTTTCAATTTTAAGAAGTCCTGGCACTTCGGATAGGAAACATACTCCAAGAACCACAGTCAGCCCTCTGGTGCCTGTAGAGTCCTGAATGATCCTGGGTCTCCCAGCAGCTCAATGTTTCGAAATCACACGGTGGATTACTGTGCAGAGAACGAATAGATGCTAGTAGGAGGAAGGAGTCCCTCTAGGATTCCATGAGCTGGAAGGCAGGGTGGGGACTTATAGAAACAGCCCCAGAATCTGCCAAATTTTCACTTCTGGCATCTTTCTTTCTGGGTTGGAAGGATTGATTGGAGCCCTGATGTCTCTGGTGCTCTGCTCTGGTGTCTATACTGCGAGGATCCAGGCTGAATTGTCAAGGTTCTGAACGGTGGCCAGGCTTCCAAGGTGGCTTCTCCCAAAAATAGACTGCGCACTTGGGAGGCAGAGAAGCCTCTGATTTCTGCTATCCAGCCTTATAGCATCAGCTGAGATCGTTCCTTTTTCAGTAGGCTTCTGCCCCAGCATCTCTCTCTGCAGCACTTTCATGTGGTTAGCTAAGAGGCATGAGTAACTGTTAGCTAAGAAGAGGCAAAAGTAGATGTTAGCTGAAAGTAGAGGTCATTAATAAGGGAAGAACTAAATAAATTTTTTTTTTCTTTTTAACCTTGGCGACACTCTACCCTACCGGCCCCCTAGCTGGTTCCCAGGCTGCTTTGAAAAATCCTTAACCTAGCCTCGAGAGTACTGCCCTTACAAGAGTGACATCCCTGATGCACCAGCTCCTATCGGTGTGAAAGACTTTTACTTCCCTGGACTAGAGCAGGAGGCAGAAAACAGACCTTCTAAGGTGGACGAGCAGGAAGGCCAAAGGAAGAGAGCTTGCTCTTCTGACAATGAATGTGGACTGAAAGGATGCTTGGGTACCTGGGAGGGTCCAGGGAGAATGATAATTTTAATGACTTAACACGGTAATGGGTGATCTTCTGTTTGAATTTCCTTTTAAGAATAATAGCCAATTCTGTGACTTCTAACATTCTTTCAAGGTGGGAAAAAGACTGCTGTTGGTCTATGATTTGGGGTCCAGCAAATTGGTCTGTGATTTAGTGAGCACTCTGACAGCACAAAACCCAGAATCTCTGAGTCCAGGGACAGTGATTTTTGGGAGAAGCTTCCTGGAGTAAGAGCATGGGAAACACCGAGACTGGAAGAGAGATGTTACCAGTGGACCGAAGCCAGGACAGCTCCTGCAAGTCTTTGTAATTTCATTTTATACTTTAAAACAATAAGGTGGGGTGGGAAAGCTAGGGAGTAAGTTCTGGCGTCAGTCAGCAGGCTGAGAAGATCAACGGGCCACTGCCTCACCAGGCTCTTTAGGCCGCTCTGGTTCAGGTAGCAAGGGAGTCTGTGCTCTGCAAACGGAGTGCAAGCAGCACTTTAGTAAACCACTAAGGGAATCATTAATTTGACAACAAATAATTGTTTTCTTTAAAGCTCGTTTTACTTCGCTAAACTCTGGGAATGAGACTGGTCACTCACTGTGTCTTTGATAACATATGTCTCGTGAGTGACTCTCTTTCCTTCCCTTTGCCCTTCCATCTTTTTCTATTTCCTTCCACCTTCTCCTCCTTACTCCCCTCCTCCTTCCTTCTCTTGCACTAAAGAGGGCAGAGTGGCTGTTGGTAGGGGCTGGGGAGAATTACCCATAAGAGAACTGCTGCAGGTGTTTGTGCTCTGTCTAGAGTACCAGCTGCCTTTAAACCAGACTCATCAACCCGGAGGAGGAAGGGAGAGGAGGTAAAAGCAGCAATAGAGTCTAAGCCGGAGCAAACAGCCTCTGTTCTTAATGTTCTTAATCTATTCTGTTCTAGACAGCATCTTGGCACACAGCTCAAGGTGGCCTTGATGTCTCTCCCCCTTGCTCTTTCTCTCCCTCTCCCTGTCTCCTCCCATTTTCCCAGGCAGGCTTCAAATCCAATACACAACCAAGGATGACCTCAACCCTCCCCCTTTATAAAGTGTATTAATAATTGTATTTGTTTACTTTTCATGTTATATTCCCCTTCCTGCTCTCCCCTCGCTGAGGCACCCAATTGGACCCCTCCCCTATTGATTGTCCTTGATGCACCAATTTGTCCATATGTCTGTCAATTTATGTTTCTTTTTGTTTTGTTGTTTGAGTGATTTTTGTTGTTCTGTGTTTCATGTTGAAAAGAAATGTTTAAAACTTTATCTGCTGGCTGGCTGTCCGACCTTTGATTTAGTTTAACTTGTTTAAAAGGCAGTCTCATTTTGGAAAGCAGAAACTGATCATTTACACTGCACCGTGGCTAGGATCCAAGTACAGCTGGGAAAGACCTGCTAGAGGTTGATTATCTACACATGCAGCTCTTAAAGTGGCCAACAGGTTTTTGCTTTTAACAGAACATGAGCTTAAAATTGTTAAATAAGGGTTAGAGTCATTCTAAAACAACACATGGCATGAGCCAACCCAGGAAAACAGGTCTGTAAATATATATCTAAATTGGAATCATATTTTGTGTAATTATAATTCCAGAAACTAGACTTATAAAGTACAATATATATATATATATATATATATATATATTTTCCGAGACAGGGTTCCTCTGTATAGCCCTGGCTCTCCTGGAACTCACTCTCTAGACCAGGCTGGTCTCGAAATCAGAAATCTGCCCATCTCTGCCTCCCCAGTGCTAGCTTTAAAGGTGTGAACCACAAAAGTCCTGCTTAAAACACTATTTTCTTATTGAGCTATTAAAAGCTGCACTGTCATGCATTCATATATGTGAACTGGCAGGCAAACTTTGTAACGTGAAAGTGATGATTATGGTATTGATTTTAAAGAGAATAGATTGTTTAAAATTTGGTTTTGTTTTACAAAAGTTATGCATGTATTGTAATATTGAAAAAGAAACTTAAAAATTATGGATAAAATTGCTTCCCACATCCACGTTTTTCTGGTTTCTTGACATATTCCAAATCCTAGGTTGTGCATTTCTCATTTTCCACGTTTTTAAGTGTTTCTCGCCATTTTCCAAGGCCTACCATGAGAGTTTCTCATATTACTTGTTTATCATTTTACTCGCCATATTCCAGTTCCTACAGTGTGTGTGTCTCATTTTCCACGTTTTCTGATTTTATAGACATATTCCAGGTCCTACACTGTGCATTTCTCACTCTCTACATTTTTCAGTCTTTCTTGCCATATTCCAGGTCCTACAGTGTCCGTTTCTCATTTTACACGCTTTTTTTTTAAGTTTTCTCGCAATATTCCAGATCCTAAGGTATGCGTTTCTCATTATTCACGTTTTTCAGTGTTTCTCGCCATATGCCAGGTCCTAAGGTATGCGTTTCTCATTATTCACGCTTTTCAGTGTTTCTCGCCATATTCCAGGTCCTACAGTGTGTGCTTTTCATTTTCCATGTTTTTCAGTGTTTTTTTTTTTTTTTTTTTTTTTTTTTTTGCCATATTCCAGGTCCTACAGTGTCCGTTTCTCTTTTTCCACGTTTTTCAGTTCTCTCGCTATATTCCAGGTCCTATGTTGTGCATTTCTCATTTTCCACCTTCTTCATTGTTTCTGGCTATATTCCATGTCCAACAGTGTGTTTGTCTCATTTTCTACGTTTTTCAGTTTTCTCTACACATTCCAGATCATAGATTGTGCATTTCACATTTTCCACGTTTTTCAGTGTTTCTCGCCATAATCAAGGTCCTACAGTGTGCGTTACTCATTTTTCACGTTTTTCAGTGTTTCTACCCATATTCCATGTCCTACCATGTGAGGTTCTCATTTTCCTAATTTCTCAGTTTTCTCGCCATATTCCAGGTCCTAATGTGTGTGTGTCTCATTTTCCACGTTTTTCGGTTTTCTCACCATATTCCAGGACCAATTGTGTGTGTTTTTCATTTTCCACGTTTTTCAGTTTTCTCACCATATTCCAGGTCCTACCGTGAGTATTTCTCATTTTCCACATTTTTCAATGTTTCTCGCCATATTCCAGGTTCTGCAGTGTATGTTGCTCATTTTGCACGTTTTTCAGTGTTTCTTGCCATATTCCAGGTCCTACAGTGTACATTTCTCATTTTTCAAGTATTTCAGTGATTTCGTCATTTTTCAAGTCGTCAAGTGGATGTTTCTCATTTTCCATGATTTTCAGTTTTCTTGCCATATTCCATGTCCTACAGTGGACATTTCTAAATTTTCCACCTTTTTCTGTTTTCCTCGCCATATTTCATGTCCTAAAGTGTATATTTCTCATTTCCCTTGATTTTCAGGTTTCTCGCCATATTCCAGGTCCTACAGTGTGCATTTCTCATTTTTCACGTTTTTCAGTGATTTTGTCATTTTCCAAGTCGTCAAGTGGATGTTTCTCATTTTCCATGTTTTTCAGTTTTCTTGCCATATTCCATGTTCTACACTGGACATTTCTAAATTTTCCACCTTTCTCAGTTTTCCTCGCCATATTTCACGTCCTAAAGTCTGCATTTCTCCTTTTCCGTGATTTTCAGTTTTCTCGCCATATTCCAGGTCCTACAGTGTGCATTTCTCATTTTTCATATTTTTCAATATTCCTCGTCATATTTCACTACCTAACTAGTGTTATTCTCATTTTCCGTGATTTGAAATTTTCTCGCCATATTCCAGGTCCTGCAGCGTGCATTTCTCATTTTTCACGTTTTTCAGTGATTTCGTCATTTTTCAAGTCGTCAAGTGGATGTTTCTCATTTTCCATGATTTTCAGTTTTCTTGCCATATTCCATGTCCTACAGTGGACATTTCTGAAATTTCCACCTTTTTCAGTTTTCCCCGCCATATTTCATATCCTAAAGTGTATATTTATCATTTGCCGTGATTTTCAGTTTTCTCGCCATATTCCAGGTCCTACAGTGTGCATTTCTCATTTTTCACGTTTTTCAGTGATTTCATCATTTTTCAAGTCGTCAAGTGGATGTTTCTCATTTTCAATGATTTTCAGTTTTCTTGCCATATTCCATGTCCTACAGTGGACTCTTCTAAATTTTCCACCTTTTTCAGTTTTCCTCGCCATATTTCAAGTCCTAAAGTGTGTATTTCACATTTTCCGTGATTTTCAGCTTTCTCGCCATATTCCAGGTCCTACAGTGTGCATTTCTCATTTTTCACGTTTTTCAGTGATTTCGTCATTTTTCAAGTCGTCAAGTGGATGTTTCTAATTTTCAATGATTTTCAGTTTTCTTGCCATATTCCATGTCCTACAGTGGACATTTCTAAATTTTCCACATTTCTCAGTTTTCCTCGCCATATTTCACGTCCTACAGTGTGTATTTCTCATTTTCCGTGATTTTCATTTTCTCGCCATATTCAAGGTTCTACAGTGTGCATTTCTCATTTTTCACATTTTTCAGTGATTTCGTCATTTTTCAAGTGGTCAAGTGGATGTTTCTCATTTTCCATGATTTTCAGTTTTCTTACCATTTTACATGTCCTACAGTGGACTCTTCTTAATTTTCCACCTTTTTCAGTTTTCATCGCCATATTTCATGTCCTAAAGTGTATATTTCTCATTTTCCGTGACTTTCAGTTTTCTCGCCATATTCCAGGTCCTACAGTGTGCATTTCTCATTTTCCATGTTCTTCAGTGATTTCGTCATTTTTCAAGTCTTCAAGTGGATGATTCTCATTTTCCATGATTTGCAGTTTTCTTGACAGATTCCATGTCCTACAGTGGACATTTCTAAATTTTCCACTTTTTTAAGTTTTCCTCGCCATATTTCAATTCCTAATGTTTGTATTTCTCATTTTCCGTGATTTTCAGCTTTCTTGCCATATTCCAAGTCCTACAGTGTGCATTTCTCATTTTTCAAGTTTTTCAGTGATTTCGTCATTTTTCAAGTCGTCAAGTGGATGTTTCTCATTTTCCATGATTTTCAGTTTTCTTGCCATATTCCATGTCCTACAGTGGACATTTCTAAATTTTCCACCTTTTTCTGTTTTCCTCGCCATATTTCATGTCCTAAAGTGTATATTTCTCATTTCCCTTGATTTTCAGGTTTCTCGCCATATTCCAGGTCCTACAGTGTGCATTTCTCATTTTTCACGTTTTTCAGTGATTTTGTCATTTTCCAAGTCGTCAAGTGGATGTTTCTCATTTTCCATGTTTTTCAGTTTTCTTGCCATATTCCATGTTCTACACTGGACATTTCTAAATTTTCCACCTTTCTCAGTTTTCCTCGCCATATTTCACGTCCTAAAGTCTGCATTTCTCATTTTCCGTGATTTTCAGTTTTCTCGCCACATTCCAGGTCCTACAGTGTGCATTTCTCATTTTTCACGTTTTTCAGTGATTTCATCATTTTTCAAGTCGTCAAGTGGATGTTTCTCATTTTCCATGATTTTCAGTTTTCTTGCCATATTCTATGTCCTACAGTGCACTCTTCTAAATTTTCCACCTTTTTCAGTTTTTCTTGCCATATTTCAAGTCCTAAAGTGTGTATTTCCCATTTTCCGTGATTTTCAGCTTTCTCGCCATATTCCAGGTCCTACAGTGTGCATTTCTCATTTTTCACGTTTTTCAGTGATTTCGTCATTTTTCAAGTCGTCAAGTGGATGTTTCTCATTTTCCATGATTTTCAGTTTTCTTGCCATATTCCATGTCCTACAGTGGACATTTCTGAAATTTCCACCTTTTTCAGTTTTCCCCGCCATATTTCATATCCTAAAGTGTATATTTATCATTTGCCGTGATTTTCAGTTTTCTCGCCATATTCCAGGTCCTACAGTGTGCATTTCTCATTTTTCACGTTTTTCAGTGATTTCATCATTTTTCAAGTCGTCAAGTGGATGTTTCTCATTTTCAATGATTTTCAGTTTTCTTGCCATATTCCATGTCCTACAGTGGACTCTTCTAAATTTTCCACCTTTTTCAGTTTTCCTCGCCATATTTCAAGTCCTAAAGTGTGTATTTCACATTTTCCGTGATTTTCAGCTTTCTCGCCATATTCCAGGTCCTACAGTGTGCATTTCTCATTTTTCACGTTTTTCAGTGATTTCGTCATTTTTCAAGTCGTCAAGTGGATGTTTCTAATTTTCAATCATTTTCAGTTTTCTTGCCATATTCCATGTCCTACAGTGGACATTTCTAAATTTTCCACATTTCTCAGTTTTCCTCGCCATATTTCACGTCCTACAGTGTGTATTTCTCATTTTCCGTGATTTTCATTTTCTCGCCATATTCAAGGTTCTACAGTGTGCATTTCTCATTTTTCACATTTTTCAGTGATTTCGTCATTTTTCAAGTGGTCAAGTGGATGTTTCTCATTTTCCATGATTTTCAGTTTTCTTACCATATTACATGTCCTACAGTGGACTCTTCTTAATTTTCCACCTTTTTCAGTTTTCATCGCCATATTTCATGTCCTAAAGTGTATATTTCTCATTTTCCGTGACTTTCAGTTTTCTCGCCATATTCCAGGTCCTACAGTGTGCATTTCTCATTTTCCATGTTCTTCAGTGATTTCGTCATTTTTCAAGTCGTCAAGTGGATGATTCTCATTTTCCATGATTTGCAGTTTTCTTGACAGATTCCATGTCCTACAGTGGACATTTCTAAATTTTCCACTTTTTTAAGTTTTCCTCGCCATATTTCAATTCCTAATGTTTGTATTTCTCATTTTCCGTGATTTTCAGCTTTCTTGCCATATTCCAAGTCCTACAGTGTGCATTTCTCATTTTTCAAGTTTTTCAGTGATTTCGTCATTTTTCAAGTCGTCAAGTGGATGTTTCTCATTTTCCATGATTTTCAGTTTTCTTGCCATATTCCATGTCCTACAGTGGACATTTCTAAATTTTCCACCTTTTTCTGTTTTCCTCGCCATATTTCATGTCCTAAAGTGTATATTTCTCATTTCCCTTGATTTTCAGGTTTCTCGCCATATTCCAGGTCCTACAGTGTGCATTTCTCATTTTTCACGTTTTTCAGTGATTTTGTCATTTTCCAAGTCGTCAAGTGGATGTTTCTCATTTTCCATGTTTTTCAGTTTTCTTGCCATATTCCATGTTCTACACTGGACATTTCTAAATTTTCCACCTTTCTCAGTTTTCCTCGCCATATTTCACGTCCTAAAGTCTGCATTTCTCATTTTCCGTGATTTTCAGTTTTCTCGCCACATTCCAGGTCCTACAGTGTGCATTTCTCATTTTTCACGTTTTTCAGTGATTTCATCATTTTTCAAGTCGTCAAGTGGATGTTTCTCATTTTCCATGATTTTCAGTTTTCTTGCCATATTCTATGTCCTACAGTGCACTCTTCTAAATTTTCCACCTTTTTCAGTTTTTCTTGCCATATTTCAAGTCCTAAAGTGTGTATTTCCCATTTTCCGTGATTTTCAGCTTTCTCGCCATATTCCAGGTCCTACGGTGTGCATTTCTCATTTTTCACGTTTTTCAGTGATTTCAACATTTTTAAAGTCGTCAAGTGGATGTTTCTCATTTTCCATGATTTTCAGTTTTCTTGCCATATTCTATGTCCTACAGTGCACTCTTCTAAATTTTCCACCTTTTTCAGTTTTCCTTGCCATATTTCAAGTGCTAAAGTGTGTATTTCCCATTTTCCGTGATTTTCAGCTTTCTTGCCATATTCCAGGTCCTACAGTGTGCATTTCTCATTTTTCACGTTTTTCAGTGATTTCGTCATTTTTCAAGTCAAGTGGATGTTTCTCATTTTCCATGATTTTCAGTTTTCTTGCCATATTCCATGTCCTACAGTGGACATTTCTAAATTTTCCACCATTTTCAGTTTTCCTCGCCGTATTTCACGTCCTAAAATGTGTATTTCTCTTTTTCCGTGATTTTCAGCTTTCTCGCCATATTCCAGGTCCCACAGTGTGCATTTCTCATTTTTCACGTTTTTCTGTGATTTCGTCATTTTTCAATTCGTCAAGTGGATGTTTCTCATTTTCCATGATTTTCAGTTTTCTTGCCATATTCCATGTCCTAGAGTGGACATTTCTAAATTTTCCACCTTTCTCAGTTTTCCTCGAGATATTTCACGTCCTACAGTGTGTATTTCTCATTTTCCGTCATTTTCTTTTTCTCGCCATATTCAAGGTTCTACAGTGTGCATTTCTCATTCTTCACATTTTTCAGTGATTTCGTCATTTTTCAAGTGGTCAAGTGGATGTTTCTCATTTTCCATGATTTTCAGTTTTCTTACCATATTACATGTCCTACAGTGGACTCTTCTAAATTTTCCACCTTTTTCAGTTTTCCGCGCCATATTTCATGTACTAAATTGTATATTTCTCATTTTCCGTGACTTTCAGTTTTCTCGCCATAATCCAGGTCCTACTGTGTGCATTTCTCATTTTTCAGTTTTTCAGTGATTTCGTCATTTTGCAAGTCGTCAAGTGGATGTTTCTCATTTTCCATGATTTTCAGTTTTCTTGCCCTATTCCATGTCCTACAGTGGACTCTTTTAATTTTCCACCTTTTTCAGTTTTCCTCGCCATATTTCATATCCTAAAGTGTGTATTTCTCATTTTCCGTGATTGTCACCTTTCTCGCCATATTCCAGGTCCTACAGTGTGCATTTCTCTTTTTACACGTTTTTCAGTGATTTCGTCATTTTTCAAGTGGTCAAGTGGATGTTTCTCATTTTCCATGATTTTCAGTTTTCTTACCATATTCCATGTCCTACAGTGGACTCTTCTAAATTTTCCACCTTTTTCAGTTTTCCTCGCCATATTTCACGTCCTAAAGTGTGTATTTCTCATTTTCCGTTATTTTCAGTTTTCTCGCCATAATCCAGGTCCTACAGTGTGCATTTCTCATTTTCCACGTTTTTCAGTGATTTCGTCATTTTTCAAGTCGTCAAGTAGATGTTTCTAATTTTCAATGATTTTCAGTTTTCTTGCCATATTCCATTTCCTACAGTGGACATTTCTAAATTTTCCACATTTCTCGTTTTCCTCGCCATATTTCACGTCCTACAGTGTGTATTTCTCATTTTCCGTGATTTTCATTTTCTCGCCATATTCAAGGTTCTACAGTGTGCATTTCTCATTTTTCACATTTTTCAGTGATTTCGTCATTTTTCAAGTGGTCAAGTGGATGTTTCTCATTTTCCATGATTTTCAGTTTTCTTACCATTTTACATGTCCTACAGTGGACTCTTCTTAATTTTCCACCTTTTTCAGTTTTCATCGCCATATTTCATGTCCTAAAGTGTATATTTCTCATTTTCCGTGACTTTCAGTTTTCTCGCCATATTCCAGGTCCTACAGTGTGCATTTCTCATTTTCCATGTTCTTCAGTGATTTCGTCATTTTTCAAGTCGTCAAGTGGATGATTCTCATTTTCCATGATTTGCAGTTTTCTTGACAGATTCCATGTCCTACAGTGGACATTTCTAAATTTTCCACTTTTTTAAGTTTTCCTCGCCATATTTCAATTCCTAATGTTTGTATTTCTCATTTTCCGTGATTTTCAGCTTTCTTGCCATATTCCAAGTCCTACAGTGTGCATTTCTCATTTTTCAAGTTTTTCAGTGATTTCGTCATTTTTCAAGTCGTCAAGTGGATGTTTCTCATTTTCCATGATTTTCAGTTTTCTTGCCATATTCCATGTCCTACAGTGGACATTTCTAAATTTTCCACCTTTTTCTGTTTTCCTCGCCATATTTCATGTCCTAAAGTGTATATTTCTCATTTCCCTTGATTTTCAGGTTTCTCGCCATATTCCAGGTCCTACAGTGTGCATTTCTCATTTTTCACGTTTTTCAGTGATTTTGTCATTTTCCAAGTCGTCAAGTGGATGTTTCTCATTTTCCATGTTTTTCAGTTTTCTTGCCATATTCCATGTTCTACACTGGACATTTCTAAATTTTCCACCTTTCTCAGTTTTCCTCGCCATATTTCACGTCCTAAAGTCTGCATTTCTCATTTTCCGTGATTTTCAGTTTTCTCGCCACATTCCAGGTCCTACAGTGTGCATTTCTCATTTTTCACGTTTTTCAGTGATTTCATCATTTTTCAAGTCGTCAAGTGGATGTTTCTCATTTTCCATGATTTTCAGTTTTCTTGCCATATTCTATGTCCTACAGTGCACTCTTCTAAATTTTCCACCTTTTTCAGTTTTTCTTGCCATATTTCAAGTCCTAAAGTGTGTATTTCCCATTTTCCGTGATTTTCAGCTTTCTCGCCATATTCCAGGTCCTACAGTGTGCATTTCTCATTTTTCACGTTTTTCAGTGATTTCATCATTTTTCAAGTCGTCAAGTGGATGTTTCTCATTTTCAATGATTTTCAGTTTTCTTGCCATATTCCATGTCCTACAGTGGACTCTTCTAAATTTTCCACCTTTTTCAGTTTTCCTCGCCATATTTCAAGTCCTAAAGTGTGTATTTCACATTTTCCGTGATTTTCAGCTTTCTCGCCATATTCCAGGTCCTACAGTGTGCATTTCTCATTTTTCACGTTTTTCAGTGATTTCGTCATTTTTCAAGTCGTCAAGTGGATGTTTCTCATTTTCAATGATTTTCAGTTTTCTTGCCATATTCCATGTCCTACAGTGGACTCTTCTAAATTTTCCACCTTTTTCAGTTTTCCTCGCCATATTTCAAGTCCTAAAGTGTGTATTTCACATTTTCCGTGATTTTCAGCTTTCTCGCCATATTCCAGGTCCTACAGTGTGCATTTCTCATTTTTCACGTTTTTCAGTGATTTCGTCATTTTGCAAGTCGTCAAGTGGATGTTTCTCATTTTCCATGATTTTCAGTTTTCTTGCCATATTCCATGTTCTACATTGGACATTTCTAAATTTTCCATCATTTTCGGTTTTCCTCGCCATATTTCACGTTCTAAAGTGTGTATTTCTCATTTTCCATGATTTTCAGCTTTCTGGCCATAATGCAGGTCCTACAGTGTGCATTTCTCATTTTTCACGTTTTTCTGTGATTTCGTCATTTTTCAAGTCCTCAAGTGGATGTTTCTCATTTTCCATGATTTTCAGTTTTCTTGCCATATTCCATGTCCTAAAGTGGACTCTTCTAAATTTTCTACCTTTTTCAGTTTCCCTCGCCATATTTCACGTCCTAAAGTGTGTATTTCTCATTTTCCGTAATTTTCAGTTTTCTCGCCATATTCCAGGTCCTACAGTGTGCATTTCTCATTTTTCACGTTTTTCAGTGATTTCGTCATTTTTCAAGTCGTCAAGTGGATGTTTCTAATTTTCAATCATTTTCAGTTTTCTTGCCATATTCCATGTCCTACAGTGGACATTTCTAAATTTTCCACATTTCTCAGTTTTCCTCGCCATATTTCACGTCCTACAGTGTGTATTTCTCATTTTCCGTGATTTTCATTTTCTCGCCATATTCAAGGTTCTACAGTGTGCATTTCTCATTTTTCACATTTTTCAGTGATTTCGTCATTTTTCAAGTGGTCAAGTGGATGTTTCTCATTTTCCATGATTTTCAGTTTTCTTACCATATTACATGTCCTACAGTGGACTCTTCTTAATTTTCCACCTTTTTCAGTTTTCATCGCCATATTTCATGTCCTAAAGTATATATTTCTCATTTTCCGTGACTTGCAGTTTTCTCGCCATATTCCAGGTCCTACAGTGTGCATTTCTCATTTTCCATGTTCTTCAGTGATTTCGTCATTTTTCAAGTCGTCAAGTGGATGTTTCTCATTTTCCATGATTTTCAGTTTTCTTGACAGATTCCATGTCCTACAGTGGACATTTCTAAATTTTCCACTTTTTTAAGTTTTCCTCGCCATATTTCAATTCCTAAGGTTTGTATTTCTCATTTTCCGTGATTTTCTGTTTCTCGCCTTATTCCAGGTCCTACAGTGTGCATTTCTCATTTTTCACGTTTTTCAGTGATTTTGTCATTTTCCAAGTCGTCAAGTGGATGTTTCTCATTTTCCATGATTTTCAGTTTTCTTGACAGATTCCATGTCCTACAATGGACATTTCTAAATTTTCCACCTTTCTCAGTTTTCCTCGCCATATTTCACGTCCTACAGTGTGCATTTCTCATTTTCCGTGATTTTCAGTTTTCTCGCCATATTCCAGGTCCTACAGTGTGCATTTCTCATTTTTTACGTTTTTCAGTGATTTCAACATTTTTCAAGTCGTCAAGTGGATGTTTCTCATTTTCCATGATTTTCAGTTTTCTTGCCATATTCTATGTCCTACAGTGCACTCTTCTAAATTTTCCACCTTTTTCAGTTTTCCTTGCCATATTTCAAGTGCTAAAGTGTGTATTTCCCATTTTCCGTGATTTTCAGCTTTCTTGCCATATTCCAGGTCCTACAGTGTGCATTTCTCATTTTTCACGTTTTTCAGTGATTTCGTCATTTTTCAAGTCGTCAAGTGGATGTTTCTCATTTTCCATGATTTTCAGTTTTTTACGATATTCCATGTCCTACACTGGACATTTCTAAATTTTCCACCTTTCTCAGTTTTCCTCGCCATATTTCACGTCCTACAGTGTGTATTTATCATTTTCCATGATTTTCAGTTTTCTCGCCATATTCCAGGTTCTACAGTGTGCATTTCTCATTTTTCACGTTTTTCAGTGATTTCGTCATTTTTCAAGTCGTCAAGTGGATGTTTCTCATTTTCCATGATTTTCACTTTTCTTGCCATATTCCATGTCCTACAGTGGACTCTTCTAAATTTTCCACCTTTTTCAGTTTTCCTCGCCATATTTCAAGTCCTAAAGTGTGTATTTCTCATTTTCCGTGATTTTCAGCTCTCTCGCCATATTCCAGGTCCTACAGTGTGCATTTCTCATTTTTCACGTTTTTCAGTGATTTCGTCATTTTGCAAGTCGTCAAGTGGATGTTTCTCATTTTCCATGATTTTCAGTTTTCTTGCCATATTCCATGTTCTACATTGGACATTTCTAAATTTTCCATCATTTTCAGTTTTCCTCGCAATATTTCACGTCCTAAAGTGTGTATTTCTCATTTTCCGTGATTTTCAGCTTTCTGGCCATAATGCAGGTCCTACAGTGTGCATTTCTCATTTTTCACGTTTTTCTGTGATTTCGTCATTTTTCAAGTCCTCAAGTGGATGTTTCTCGTTTTCCTTGATTTTCAGTTTTCTTGCCATATTGCATGTCCTAAAGTGGACTCTTCTAAATTTTCCACCTTTTTCAGTTTTCCTCGCCATATTTCACGTCCTAAAGTGTGTATTTCTCATTTTCCGTGATTTTCAGTTTTCTCGCCATATTCCAGGTCCTACAGTTTGCATTTCTCATTTTTCACGTTTTTCAGTGATTTCGTCATTTTTCAAGTCGTCAAGTGGATGTTTCTCATTTTCCATGATTTTCAGTTTTCTTACCATATTCCATGTCCTACAGTGGACGCTTCTAAATTTTCCACCTATTCAGTTTTCCTCGCCATATTTCACGTCCTAAATTGTATATTTCTCATTTTCCGTGACTTTCAGTTTTCTCGCCATATTCCAGGTCGTAAAGTGTGCATTTCTCATTTTTCACGTTTTTCAGTGATTTCGTCATTTTTCAAGTCGTCAAGTGGATGTTTCTCATTTTCCATGATTTTCAGTTTTCTTGCCATATTCCATGTCCTATAGTGGACATTTCTGAATTTTCCACCTTTTTCAGTTTTCCTCGCCATATTTCATGTCCTAAAGTGTATATTTATCATTTGCCGTGATTTTCAGTTTTCTGGCCATATTCCAGGTCCTACAGTGTGCATTTCTCATTTTTCACGTTTTTCAGTGATTTCATCATTTTTCAAGTCGTCAAGTGGATGTTTCTCATTTTCCATGATTTTCAGTTTTCTTGCCATATTCCATGTCCTACAGTGGACTCTTCTAAATTTTCCACCTTTTTCAGTTTTCCTTGCCATATTTCAAGTCCTAAAGTGTGTATTTCTCATTTTCCGTGATTTTCAGCTTTCTCGCCATATTCCAGGTCCTACAGTGTACATTTCTCATTTTTCACGTTTTTCAGTGATTTCGTCATTTTTCAAGTCGTCAAGTGGATGTTTCTCATTTTCCATGATTTTCAGTTTTCTTGCCATATTCCCTGTTTTACAGTGGACATTTCTAAATTTTCCATCATTTTCAGTTTTCCTCGCCATATTTCACGTCCTAAATTGTGTATTTCTCATTTTCGGTGATTTTCAGCTTTCTGGCCATAATGCAGGTCCTACAGTGTGCATTTCTCATTTTTCACGTTTTTCTGTGATTTCGTCATTTTTCAAGTCCTCAAGTGGATGTTTCTCATTTTCCATGATTTTCAGTTTTCTTGCCATATTCCATGTCCTACAGTGGACTCTTCTAAAATTTTCTACCTTTTCAGTTTTCCTCGCCATATTTCAAGTCCTATAGTGTATATTTCTCATTTTCCGTGATTTTCAGTTTTCTCGCCATATTTCAGGTCCTACAGTGTGCATTTCTCATTTTTCTCATTTCTCAATGATTTCGTTATTTTTCAAGTGGTCAAGTGGATGTTTCTCATTTTCCACGATTTTTGTTTTCTTGCCATATTCCATGTCCTACAGTGGACATTTCTAAATTTTCCACCTTTTTCAGTTTTCCTCGCCATATTTCAAGTCCTAAGGTTTGTATTTCTCATTTTCCGTAATTTTCAGTTTTCTCGCTATATTTCAGGTCCTACAGTTTGCATTTCTCATTTTTCACGTTTTTCAGTGATTTCGTCATTTTTCAAGTGGTCAAGTGGAAGTTTCTAATTTTCCATGATTTTCAGTTTTCTTGCCATATTCCATGTCCTACAGTGGACATTTCTGAATTTTCCACCTTTTTCTGTTTTCCTCGCCATATTTCATGTCCTATAGTGTATATTTCACATTTTCCGTGATTTTCAGTTTTCTCGCCATATTTCAGGTCCTACAGTGTGTATTTCTCATTTTTCACGTTTTTCAGTGATTTCGTCATTTTTAAGTCGTCAAGTGGATGTTTCTCATTTTCCATGATTTTCAGTTTTCTTGCCATATTCCATGTTCTACAGTGGACATATCTAAATTTTCCACCATTTTCAGTTTTCCTCGCCATATTTCACGTCCTAAAGTGTGTATATCTCATTTTCCGTGATTTTCAGCTTTCTCGCCATATTCCAGGTCCTACACTGTGCATTTCTCATTTTTCACGTTTTTCTGTGATTTCGTCATTTTTCAAGTCGTCAAGTGGATGTTTCTCATTTTCAATGATTTTCAGTTTTCTTGCCATATTCAATGTCCTACAGTGGACATTTGTAAATTTTCCACCTTTCTCAGTTTTCCTTGCCATATTTCACGTCCTACAGTGTGTATTTCTCATTTTCCATGATTTTCAGTTTTCTCGCCATATTCCAGATTCTACAGTGTGCATTTCTCATTTTTCACGTTTTTCTGTGATTTCGTCATTTTTCAAGTCGTCAAGTGGATGTTTCTCATTTTCCATGATTTTCAGTTTTCTTACCATATTCCATGTCCTACAGAGGACTCTTCTAAATTTTCCACCTTTTTCAGTTTTCCTCGCCATATTTCATGTCCTAAATTGTATATTTCTAATTTTCCGTGACTTTCAGTTTTCTCGCCATATTCCAGGTCCTACAGTGTGCATTTCTCATTTTCCATGTTTTTCAGTGATTTCGTCATTTTTCAAGTGGTCAAGTGGATGTTTCTCATTTTCCATGATTTTCAGTTTTCTTGCCATATTCCATGTCCTACAGTGAATATTTCTAAATTTTCCACCTTTCTCAGTTTTCCTCGCCATATTTCACGTCCTAAAATGTGTATTTCTCATTTTCCGTGATTTTCAGCTTTCTCACCATATTCTAGGTCCTTCAGTGTGCATTTCTCATTTTTCACGTTTTTTTGTGATTTCGTCATTTTTCAAGTGGTCAAGTGGATGTTTCTAATTTTCCATGATTTTCAGTTTTCTTACCATATTCCATGTCCTACAGTGGACTCTTCTAAATTTTCCACCTTTTTCAATTTTCCTCGCCATATTTCACGTCCTAAAGTGTGTATTTCTCATTTTCCGTGATTTTCAGTTTTCTCGCCATATTTCAGGTCCTACAGTGTGCATTTCTCATTTTTCTCATTTCTCAATGATTTCGTCATTTTTCAAGTGGTCAAGTGGATGTTTCTCATTTTCCATGATTTTCAGTTTTCTTGCCATATTCCATGTCCTACAGTGGACATTTCTAAATTTTCCACCTTTTTCAGTTTTCCTCGCCATATTTCAAGTCCTAAGGTTTGTATTTCTCATTTTCCGTAATTTTCAGTTTTCTCGCCATATTCCAGGTCCTACAGTTTGCATTTCTCATTTTTCACGTTTTTCAGTGATTTCGTCATTTTTCAAGTGGTCAAGTGGAAGTTTCTAATTTTCCATGATTTTCAGTTTTCTTGCCATATTCCATGTCCTACAGTGGACATTTCTGAATTTTCCACCTTTTTCTGTTTTCCTCGCCATATTTCATGTCCTATTGTGTATATTTCACATTTTCCGTGATTTTCAGTTTTCTCGCCATATTTCAGGTCCTACAGTGTGTATTTCTCATTTTTCACGTTTTTCAGTGATTTCGTCATTTTTAAGTCGTCAAGTGGATGTTTCTCATTTTCCATGATTTTCAGTTTTCTTGCCATATTCCATGTTCTACAGTGGACATATCTAAATTTTCCACCATTTTCAGTTTTCCTCGCCATATTTCACGTCCTAAAGTGTGTATTTCTCATTTTCCGTGATTTTCAGCTTTCTCGCCATATTCCAGGTCCTACACTGTGCATTTCTCATTTTTCACGTTTTTCTGTGATTTCGTCATTTTTCAAGTCGTCAAGTGGATGTTTCTCATTTTCCATGATTTTCAGTTTTCTTACCATATTCCATGTCCTACAGTGGACTCTTCTAAATTTTCCACCTTTTTCAATTTTCCTCGCCATATTTCACGTCCTAAAGTGTGTATTTCTCATTTTCCGTGATTTTCAGTTTTCTCGCCATAATCCAGGTCCTACAGTGTGCATTTCTCATTTTCCAAGTTTTTCAGTGATTTCGTCATTTTTCAAGTCTTCAAGTGGATGTTTCTCATTTTCCATGATTTTCAGTTTTCTTGCCATATCAATGTCCTACAGTGGACATTTCTAAATTTTCCACCATTTTCAGTTTTCCTCGCCAGATTTCATGTCCTAAAATATGTATTTCTCATTTTCCGTGATTTTCAGCTTTCTCGCCATATTCCAGGTCCTATAGTGTGCATTTCTCATTTTTCACGTTTTTCAGTGATTTCGTTATTTTTCAAGTGGTCAAGTGGATGTTTCTCATTTTCAATGATTTTCAGTTTTCTTGCCATATTCCATGTCCTACAGTGGACTCTTCTAAAATTTTCCACCTTTTTCAGTTTTCCTCGCCATATTTAAAGTCCTAAAGTGTGTATTTCTCATTTTCCGTGATTTTCAGCTTTCTCGCCATATTCCAGGTCCTACAGTGTGCATTTCTCATTTTTCACGTTTTTCAGTGATTTCGTCATTTTTCAAGTCGTCAAGTGGATGTTTCTCATTTTCCATGATTTTCAGTTTTCTTACCATATTCCATGTCCTACAGAGGACTCTTCTAAATTTTCCACCTTTTTCAGTTTTCCTCTCCATATTTCATGTCCTAAATTGTATATTTCTAATTTTCCGTGACTTTCAGTTTTCTCGCCATATTCCAGGTCCTACAGTGTGCATTTCTCATTTTCCATGTTTTTCAGTGATTTCGTCATTTTTCAAGTCGTCAAGTGGATGTTTCTCATTTTCCATGATTTTCAGTTTTCTTGCCATATTCCATGTCCTACAGTGAATATTTCTAAATTTTCTACCTTACTCAGTTTTCCTTGCCATATTTCACGTCCTAAAGTGTGTATTTCTCATTTTCCGTAATTTTCAGTTTTCTCGCCATATTCCAGTTCCTACAGTGTGCATTTCTCATTATTCACGTTTTTCAGTGATTTCGTCGTTTTTCCAGTGGTCAAGTGGATGTTTCTCATTTTCCATGATTTTCAGTTTTCTTACCATATTCCATGTCCTACAGTGGACTCTTCTAAATTTTCCACCTTTTTCAGTTTTCCTCGCCATATTTCACGTCCTAAAGTGTGTATTTCTCATTTTCCGTAATTTTCAATTTTCTCGCCATATTCCAGATCCTACAGTGGGCATTTGTCATTTTTCACGTTTTTCAGTGATTTCGTCATTTTTCAAGTCGTCAAGTGGATGTTTCTCATTTTCCATGATTTTCAGTTTTCTTTCCATATTCCATGTCCTACAGTGTACATTTCTAAATTTTCCATCTTTTTCAGTTTTCCTCACCATATTTCATGTCTAAAGTGTATATTTCTCATTTTCGGTGATTTTCAGTTTTCTCGCCAAATTCCAGGTCCTACAGTGTGCATTTCTCATTTTTCACGTTTTTCAGTGATCTCGTCATTTTTCAAGTCGTCAAGTTGATGTTTCTCATTTTCCATGATTTTCAGTTTTCTTGCCATATTCCATGTCCTACAGTGGACATTTCTAAATTTTCCACCATTTTCAGTTTTCCTCGCCATATTTCACGTCCTAAAATGTGTATTTCTCATTTTCCGTGATTTTCAGTTTTCTCGCCATAATCCAGGTCCTACAGTGTGCATTTCTCATTTTTCACGTTTTTCTGTGATTTCGTCTTTTTTCAAGTGGTCAAGTGGATGTTTCTCATTTTCCATGATTTTCAGTTTTCTTACCATATTCCATGTCCTACAGTGGACTCTTCTAAATTTTCCACCTTTTTCAATTTTCCTCGCCATATTTCACGTCCTAAAGTGTGTATTTCTCATTTTCCGTGATTTTAAGTTTTCTCGCCATAATCCATGTCCTACAGTGTGCATTTCTCATTTTCCACGTTTTTCAGTGATTTCGTCATTTTTCAAGTCGTCAAGTGGATGTTTCTCATTTTCCATGATTTTCAGTTTTCTTGCCATATCCATGTCCTACAGTGGAGATTTCTAAATTATCCACCATTTTCAGTTTTCTTCGCCAGATTTCACGTTCTAAAATGTGTATTTCTCATTTTCCGTGATTTTCAGCTTTCTCGCCATATTTAAGGTCCTACGGTGTGCATTTCTCATTTTTCACGTTTTTCAGTAATTTCTTCTTTTTTTCAAGTCGTCAAGTGGATGTTTCTCATTTTCCATGATTTTCAGTTTTCTTGCCATATTCCATGTCCTACAGTGGACGCTTCTAAATTTTCCACCTATTCAGTTTTCCTCGCCATATTTCACGTCCTAAATTGTATATTTCTCATTTTCCGTGACTTTAAGTTTTCTCGCCATATTCCAGGTCCTAAAGTGTGCATTTCTCATTTTTCACGTTTTTCAGTGATTTCGTCATTTTTCAAGTGGTCAAGTGGATTTTTCTCATTTTCCATGATTTTCAGTTTTCTTGCCATATTCCATGTCCTACAGTGGACTCTTCTAAAATTTTCTACCTTTTTCAGTTTTCCTCGCTATATTTCAAGTCCTAAAGTGTGTATTTCTCATTTTCCGTGATTTTCAGCTTTCTCGCCATATTCCAGGTCCTACAGTGTGCATTCCTCATTTTTCACGTTTTTCAGTGATTTCGTCATTTTTCAAGTCGTCAAGTGGATGTTTCTCATTTTCCATGATTTTCAGTTTTCTTGCCATATTCCATGTCCTACAGTGGACATTTCTGAATTTTCCACCTTTTTCTGTTTTCCTCGCCATATTTCATGTCCTAAAGTGTATATTTCTCATTTTCCGTGATTTTCAGTTTTCTCGCCATATTTCAGGTCCTAAAGTGTGCATTTCTCATTTTTCATGTTTCTCAATAATTTCGTCATTTTTCAAGTGGTCAAGTGGATGTTTCTCATTTTCCATGATTTTCAGTTTTCTTACCATATTCCATGTCCTACAGTGGACGCTTCTAAATTTTCCACCTTTTTCAGTTTTCCTCGCCATATTTTATGTCCTAAATTGTATATTTTCATTTTCCGTGACTTTCAGTTTTCTCGCCATATTCCAGGTCGTAAAGTGTGCATTTCTCATTTTTCACGTTTTTCAGTGATTTCGTCATTTTTCAAGTCGTCAAGTGGATGTTTCTCATTTTCCATGATTTTCAGTTTTCTTGCCATATTCCATGTCCTATAGTGGACATTTCTGAATTTTCCACCTTTTTCAGTTTTCCTCGCCATATTTCATGTCCTAAAGTGTATATTTATCATTTGCTGTGATTTTCAGTTTTCTGGCCATATTCCAGGTCCTACAGTGTGCATTTCTCATTTTTCACGTTTTTCAGTGATTTCATCATTTTTCAAGTCGTCAAGTGGATGTTTCTCATTTTCCATGATTTTCAGTTTTCTTGCCATATTCCATGTCCTACAGTGGACATTTCTAAATTTTCCATCATTTTCAGTTTTCCTCGCCATATTTCACGTCCTAAATTGTGTATTTCTCATTTTCGGTGATTTTCAGCTTTCTGGCCATAATGCAGGTCCTACAGTGTGCATTTCTCATTTTTCACGTTTTTCTGTGATTTCGTCATTTTTCAAGTCTTCAAGTGGATGTTTCTCATTTTCCATGATTTTCAGTTTTCTTGCCATATTCCATGTCCTACAGTGGACTCTTCTAAAATTTTCTACCTTTTTCAGTTTTCCTCGCCATATTTCAAGTCCTATTGTGTATATTTCTCATTTTCCGTGATTTTCAGTTTTCTCGCCATATTTCAGGTCCTACAGTGTGCATTTCTCATTTTTCACGTTTCTCAATGATTTCATCATTTTTCAAGTGGTCAAGTGGATGTTTCTCATTTTCCATAATTTTCAGTTTTCTTACCATATTCCATGCCTATAGTGGACGCTTCTAAATTTTCCACCTTTTTCATTTTTCCTCGCCATATTTCATGTCCTAAATTGTATATTTCTCATTTTCCGTGACTTTCAGTTTTCTCGCCATATTCCAGGTCGTAAAGTGTGCATTTCTCATTTTTCACTTTTTTCAGTGATTTTGTCATTTTTCAAGTCGTCAAGTGGATGTTTCTCATTTTCCATGATTTTCAGTTTTCTTGCCATATTCCATGCCCTACAGTGGACATTTCTAAATTTTACACCTTTTTCAGTTTTCCTCGCCATATTTCAAGTCCTAAGGTTTGTATTTCTCATTTTCCGTAATTTTCAGTTTTCTTGCCATATTCCAGGTCCTACAGTTTGCATTTCTCATTTTTCACGTTTTTCAGTGATTTCGTCATTTTTCAAGTGGTCAAGTGGATGTTTCTAATTTTCCATGATTTTCAGTTTTCTTGCCATATTCCATGTCCTACAGTGGACATTTCTGAATTTTCCACCTTTTTCTGTTTTCCTCGCCATATTTCATGTCCTATAGTGTATATTTCACATTTTCCGTGATTTTCAGTTTTCTCGCCATATTTCAGGTCCTACAGTGTGTATTTCTCATTTTTCACGTTTTTCAGTGATTTCGTCATTTTTAAGTCGTCATGTGGATGTTTCTCATTTTCCATGATTTTCAGTTTTCTTGCCATATTCCATGTTCTACAGTGGACATTTCTAAATTTTCCACCATTTTCAGTTTTCCTCGCCATATTTCACGTCCTAAAGTGTGTATTTCTCATTTTCCGTGATTTTCAGCTTTCTCGCCATATTCCAGGTCCTACAGTGTGCATTTCTCATTTTTCAGGTTTTTCTGTGATTTCGTCATTTATCAAGTCGTCAAGTGGATGTTTCACATTTTCAATGATTTTCAGTTTTCTTGACATATTCAATGTCCTACAGTGGACATTTCTAAATTTTCCACCTTTCTCAGTTTTCCTTGCCATATTTCACGTCCTACAGTGTGTATTTCTCATTTTCCATGATTTTCAGTTTTCTCGCCATATTCCAAATTCTACAGTGTGCATTTCTCATTTTTCACGTTTTTCAGTGATTTCGTCATTTTTCAAGTGGTCAAGTGGATGTTTCTCATTTTCCATGATTTTCAGTTTTCTTACCATATTCCATGTCCTACAGAGGACTCTTCTAAATTTTCCACCTTTTTCAGTTTTCCTCGCCATATTTCATTTCCTAAATTGTATATTTCTAATTTTCCGTGACTTTCAGTTTTCTCGCCATATTCCAGGTCCTACAGTGTGCATTTCTCATTTTCCATATTTTTCAGTGATTTCGTCATTTTTCAAGTCGTCAAGTGGATGTTTCTCATTTTCCATGATTTTCAGTTTTCTTGCCATATTCCATGTCCTACAGTGAATATTTCTAAATTTTCCACCTTTCTCAGTTTTCCTCGCCATATTTCACGTCCTAAAGTGTGTATTTCTCATTTTCCGTGATTTTCAGTTTTCTCGCCATAATCCAGGTCCTACAGTGTGCATTTCTCATTTTCCACGTTTTTCAGTGATTTCGTCATTTTTCAAGTCTTCAAGTGGATGTTTCTCATTTTCCATGATTTTCAGTTTTCTTGCCATATCAATGTCCTACAGTGGACATTTCTAAATTTTCCACCATTTTCAGTTTTCCTCGCCAGATTTCACGTCCTAAAATGTGTATTTCTCATTTTCCGTGATTTTCAGCTTTCTCGCCATATTCCAGGTCCTACAGTGTGCATTTCTCATTTTTCACGTTTTTCTGTGATTTCATCATTTTTCAAGTGGTCAAGTGGATGTTTGTCATTTTCCATGATTTTCAGTTTTCTTGCCATATTCCATGTCCTAGAGTGGACATTTCTAAATTTTCCACCTTTCTCAGTTTTCCTCGAGATATTTCACGTCCTACAGTGTGTATTTCTCATTTTCCATGATTATCAGTTTTCTCGCCATATTCCAGGTTCTACAGTGTGCATTTCTCATTTTTCACGTTTTTCAGTGATTTCGTCATTTTTCAAGTGGTCAAGTGGATGTTTCTCATTTTCCATGATTTTCAGTTTTCTTGCCATATTCCATGTCCTACAGTGGACTCTTCTAAAATTTTCCACCTTTTTCAGTTTTCCTCGCCATATTTAAAGTCCTAAAGTGTGTATTTCTCATTTTCCGTGATTTTCAGCTTTCTCGCCATATTCCAGGTCCTACAGTGTGCATTTCTCATTTTTCACGTTTTTCTGTGATTTCATCATTTTTCAAGTGGTCAAGTGGATGTTTGTCATTTTCCATGATTTTCAGTTTTCTTGCCATATTCCATGTCCTAGAGTGGACATTTCTAAATTTTCCACCTTTCTCAGTTTTCCTCGAGATATTTCACGTCCTACAGTGTGTATTTCTCATTTTCCATGATTATCAGTTTTCTCGCCATATTCCAGGTTCTACAGTGTGCATTTCTCATTTTTCACGTTTTTCAGTGATTTTGTCATTTTTCAAGTGGTCAAGTGGATGTTTCTCATTTTCCATGATTTTCAGTTTTCTTACCATATTCTATGTCCTACAGAGGACTCTTCTAAATTTTCCAACTTTTTCAGTTTTCCTCGCCATATTTCATGTCCTAAATTGTATATTTCTAATTTTCCGTGACTTTCAGTTTTCTCGCCATATTCCAGGTCCTACAGTGTGCATTTCTCATTTTCCATGTTTTTCAGTGATTTCGTCATTTTTCAAGTCGTCAAGTGGATGTTTCTCATTTTCCTTGATTTTCAGTTTTCTTGCCATATTCCATGTCCTACAGTGAATATTTCTAAATTTTCCACCTTTCTCAGTTTTCCTCGCCATATTTCACGTCCTAAAGTGTGTATTTCTCATTTTCCGTAATTTTCAGTTTTCTCGCCATATTCCAGTTCCTACAGTGTGCATTTCTCATTATTCACGTTTTTCACTGATTTCGTCGTTTTTCCAGTGGTCAAGTGGATGTTTCTCATTTTCCATGATTTTCAGTTTTCTTACCATATTCCATGTCCTACAGTGGACTCTTCTAAATTTTCCACCTTTTTCAGTTTTCCTCGCCATATTTCACGTCCTAAAGTGTGTATTTCTCATTTTCCGTAATTTTCAGTTTTCTCGCCATATTCCAGATCCTACAGTGGGCATTTGTCATTTTTCACGTTTTTCAGTGATTTCGTCATTTTTCAAGTCGTCAAGTGGATGTTTCTCATTTTCCATGATTTTCAGTTTTCTTTCTATATTCCATGTCCTACAGTGTACATTTCTAAATTTTCCATCTTTTTCAGTTTTCCTCACCATATTTCATGTCTAAAGTGTATATTTCTCATTTTCGGTGATTTTCAGTTTTCTTGCCAAATTCCAGGTCCTACAGTGTGCATTTCTCATTTTTCACGTTTTTCAGTGATTTCGTCATTTTTCAAGTCGTCAAGTTGATGTTTCTCATTTTCCATGATTTTCAGTTTTATTGCCATATTCCATGTCCTACAGTGGACATTTCTAAATTTTCCACCATTTTCAGTTTTCCTCGCCATATTTCACGTCCTAAAATGTGTATTTCTCATTTTCCGTGATTTTCAGCTTTCTCGCGATAATCCAGCTCCTACAGTGTGCATTTCTCATTTTTCACGTTTTTCTGTGATTTCGTCATTTTTCAAGTTGTCAAGTGGATGTTTCTCATTTTCCATGATTTTCAGTTTTCTTACCATATTCCATGTCCTACAGTGGACTCTTCTAAATTTTCCACCTTTTTCAATTTTCCTCGCCATATTTCACGTCCTAAAGTGTGTATTTCTCATTTTCCGTGATTTTAAGTTTTCTCGCCATAATCCATGTCCTACAGTGTGCATTTCTCATTTTCCACGTTTTTCAGTGATTTCGTCATTTTTCAAGTCGTCAAGTGGATGTTTCTCATTTTCCATGATTTTCAGTTTTCTTGCCATATCCATGTCCTACAGTGGACATTTCTAAATTATCCACCATTTTCAGTTTTCTTCGCCAGATTTCACGTCGTAAAATGTGTATTTCACATTTTCCGTGATTTTCAGCTTTCTCGCCATATTTAAGGTCCTACAGTGTGCATTTCTCATTTTTCAAGTTTTTTTGTGATTTCGTCATTTTTCAAGTGGTCAAGTGGATGTTTCTAATTTTCCATGATTTTCAGTTTTCTTACCATATTCCATGTCCTACAGTGGACTCTTCTAAATTTTCCACCTTTTTCAATTTTCCTCGCCATATTTCACGTCCTAAAGTGTGTATTTCTCATTTTCCGTGATTTTCAGTTTTCTCGCCATATTTCAGGTCCTACAGTGTGCATTTCTCATTTTTCTCATTTCTCAATGATTTCGTCATTTTTCAAGTGGTCAAGTGGATGTTTCTCATTTTCCATGATTTTCAGTTTTCTTGCCATATTCCATGTCCTACAGTGGACATTTCTAAATTTTCCACCTTTTTCAGTTTTCCTCGCCATATTTCAAGTCCTAAGGTTTGTATTTCTCATTTTCCGTAATTTTCAGTTTTCTCGCCATATTCCAGGTCCTACAGTTTGCATTTCTCATTTTTCACGTTTTTCAGTGATTTCGTCATTTTTCAAGTGGTCAAGTGGAAGTTTCTAATTTTCCATGATTTTCAGTTTTCTTGCCATATTCCATGTCCTACAGTGGACATTTCTGAATTTTCCACCTTTTTCTGTTTTCCTCGCCATATTTCATGTCCTATTGTGTATATTTCACATTTTCCGTGATTTTCAGTTTTCTCGCCATATTTCAGGTCCTACAGTGTGTATTTCTCATTTTTCACGTTTTTCAGTGATTTCGTCATTTTTAAGTCATCAAGTGGATGTTTCTCATTTTCCATGATTTTCAGTTTTCTTGCCATATTCCATATTCTACAGTGGACATATCTAAATTTTCCACCATTTTCAGTTTTCCTCGCCATATTTCACGTCCTAAAGTGTGTATTTCTCATTTTCCGTGATTTTCAGCTTTCTCGCCATATTCCAGGTCCTACACTGTGCATTTCTCATTTTTCACGTTTTTCTGTGATTTCGTCATTTTTCAAGTCGTCAAGTGGATGTTTCTCATTTTCCATGATTTTCAGTTTTCTTACCATATTCCATGTCCTACAGTGGACTCTTCTAAATTTTCCACCTTTTTCAATTTTCCTCGCCATATTTCACGTCCTAAAGTGTGTATTTCTCATTTTCCGTGATTTTCAGTTTTCTCGCCATAATCCAGGTCCTACAGTGTGCATTTCTCATTTTCCAAGTTTTTCAGTGATTTCGTCATTTTTCAAGTCTTCAAGTGGATGTTTCTCATTTTCCATGATTTTCAGTTTTCTTGCCATATCAATGTCCTACAGTGGACATTTCTAAATTTTCCACCATTTTCAGTTTTCCTCGCCAGATTTCATGTCCTAAAATATGTATTTCTCATTTTCCGTGATTTTCAGCTTTCTCGCCATATTCCAGGTCCTATAGTGTGCATTTCTCATTTTTCACGTTTTTCAGTGATTTCGTTATTTTTCAAGTGGTCAAGTGGATGTTTCTCATTTTCAATGATTTTCAGTTTTCTTGCCATATTCCATGTCCTACAGTGGACTCTTCTAAAATTTTCCACCTTTTTCAGTTTTCCTCGCCATATTTAAAGTCCTAAAGTGTGTATTTCTCATTTTCCGTGATTTTCAGCTTTCTCGCCATATTCCAGGTCCTACAGTGTGCATTTCTCATTTTTCACGTTTTTCAGTGATTTCGTCATTTTTCAAGTCGTCAAGTGGATGTTTCTCATTTTCCATGATTTTCAGTTTTCTTACCATATTCCATGTCCTACAGAGGACTCTTCTAAATTTTCCACCTTTTTCAGTTTTCCTCTCCATATTTCATGTCCTAAATTGTATATTTCTAATTTTCCGTGACTTTCAGTTTTCTCGCCATATTCCAGGTCCTACAGTGTGCATTTCTCATTTTCCATGTTTTTCAGTGATTTCGTCATTTTTCAAGTCGTCAAGTGGATGTTTCTCATTTTCCATGATTTTCAGTTTTCTTGCCATATTCCATGTCCTACAGTGAATATTTCTAAATTTTCTACCTTACTCAGTTTTCCTTGCCATATTTCACGTCCTAAAGTGTGTATTTCTCATTTTCCGTAATTTTCAGTTTTCTCGCCATATTCCAGTTCCTACAGTGTGCATTTCTCATTATTCACGTTTTTCAGTGATTTCGTCGTTTTTCCAGTGGTCAAGTGGATGTTTCTCATTTTCCATGATTTTCAGTTTTCTTACCATATTCCATGTCCTACAGTGGACTCTTCTAAATTTTCCACCTTTTTCAGTTTTCCTCGCCATATTTCACGTCCTAAAGTGTGTATTTCTCATTTTCCGTAATTTTCAATTTTCTCGCCATATTCCAGATCCTACAGTGGGCATTTGTCATTTTTCACGTTTTTCAGTGATTTCGTCATTTTTCAAGTCGTCAAGTGGATGTTTCTCATTTTCCATGATTTTCAGTTTTCTTTCCATATTCCATGTCCTACAGTGTACATTTCTAAATTTTCCATCTTTTTCAGTTTTCCTCACCATATTTCATGTCTAAAGTGTATATTTCTCATTTTCGGTGATTTTCAGTTTTCTCGCCAAATTCCAGGTCCTACAGTGTGCATTTCTCATTTCTCACGTTTTTCAGTGATCTCGTCATTTTTCAAGTCGTCAAGTTGATGTTTCTCATTTTCCATGATTTTCAGTTTTCTTGCCATATTCCATGTCCTACAGTGGACATTTCTAAATTTTCCACCATTTTCAGTTTTCCTCGCCATATTTCACGTCCTAAAATGTGTATTTCTCATTTTCCGTGATTTTCAGTTTTCTCGCCATAATCCAGGTCCTACAGTGTGCATTTCTCATTTTTCACGTTTTTCTGTGATTTCGTCATTTTTCAAGTGGTCAAGTGGATGTTTCTCATTTTCCATGATTTTCAGTTTTCTTACCATATTCCATGTCCTACAGTGGACTCTTCTAAATTTTCCACCTTTTTCAATTTTCCTCGCCATATTTCACGTCCTAAAGTGTGTATTTCTCATTTTCCGTGATTTTAAGTTTTCTCGCCATAATCCATGTCCTACAGTGTGCATTTCTCATTTTCCACGTTTTTCAGTGATTTCGTCATTTTTCAAGTCGTCAAGTGGATGTTTCTCATTTTCCATGATTTTCAGTTTTCTTGCCATATCCATGTCCTACAGTGGAGATTTCTAAATTATCCACCATTTTCAGTTTTCTTCGCCAGATTTCACGTTCTAAAATGTGTATTTCTCATTTTCCGTGATTTTCAGCTTTCTCGCCATATTTAAGGTCCTACAGTGTGCATTTCTCATTTTTCACGTTTTTCAGTAATTTCTTCTTTTTTTCAAGTCGTCAAGTGGATGTTTCTCATTTTCCATGATTTTCAGTTTTCTTGCCATATTCCATGTCCTACAGTGGACGCTTCTAAATTTTCCACCTATTCAGTTTTCCTCGCCATATTTCACGTCCTAAATTGTATATTTCTCATTTTCCGTGACTTTAAGTTTTCTCGCCATATTCCAGGTCCTAAAGTGTGCATTTCTCATTTTTCACGTTTTTCAGTGATTTCGTCATTTTTCAAGTGGTCAAGTGGATTTTTCTCATTTTCCATGATTTTCAGTTTTCTTGCCATATTCCATGTCCTACAGTGGACTCTTCTAAAATTTTCTACCTTTTTCAGTTTTCCTCGCTATATTTCAAGTCCTAAAGTGTGTATTTCTCATTTTCCGTGATTTTCAGCTTTCTCGCCATATTCCAGGTCCTACAGTGTGCATTCCTCATTTTTCACGTTTTTCAGTGATTTCGTCATTTTTCAAGTCGTCAAGTGGATGTTTCTCATTTTCCATGATTTTCAGTTTTCTTGCCATATTCCATGTCCTACAGTGGACTTTTCTGAATTTTCCACCTTTTTCTGTTTTCCTCGCCATATTTCATGTCCTAAAGTGTATATTTCTCATTTTCCGTGATTTTCAGTTTTCTCGCCATATTTCAGGTCCTAAAGTGTGCATTTCTCATTTTTCATGTTTCTCAATAATTTCGTCATTTTTCAAGTGGTCAAGTGGATGTTTCTCATTTTCCATGATTTTCAGTTTTCTTACCATATTCCATGTCCTACAGTGGACGCTTCTAAATTTTCCACCTTTTTCAGTTTTCCTCGCCATATTTTATGTCCTAAATTGTATATTTTCATTTTCCGTGACTTTCAGTTTTCTCGCCATATTCCAGGTCGTAAAGTGTGCATTTCTCATTTTTCACGTTTTTCAGTGATTTCGTCATTTTTCAAGTCGTCAAGTGGATGTTTCTCATTTTCCATGATTTTCAGTTTTCTTGCCATATTCCATGTCCTATAGTGGACATTTCTGAATTTTCCACCTTTTTCAGTTTTCCTCGCCATATTTCATGTCCTAAAGTGTATATTTATCATTTGCTGTGATTTTCAGTTTTCTGGCCATATTCCAGGTCCTACAGTGTGCATTTCTCATTTTTCACGTTTTTCAGTGATTTCATCATTTTTCAAGTCGTCAAGTGGATGTTTCTCATTTTCCATGATTTTCAGTTTTCTTGCCATATTCCATGTCCTACAGTGGACATTTCTAAATTTTCCATCATTTTCAGTTTTCCTCGCCATATTTCACGTCCTAAATTGTGTATTTCTCATTTTCGGTGATTTTCAGCTTTCTGGCCATAATGCAGGTCCTACAGTGTGCATTTCTCATTTTTCACGTTTTTCTGTGATTTCGTTATTTTTCAAGTCTTCAAGTGGATGTTTCTCATTTTCCATGATTTTCAGTTTTCTTGCCATATTCCATGTCCTACAGTGGACTCTTCTAAAATTTTCTACCTTTTTCAGTTTTCCTCGCCATATTTCAAGTCCTATTGTGTATATTTCTCATTTTCCGTGATTTTCAGTTTTCTCGCCATATTTCAGGTCCTACAGTGTGCATTTCTCATTTTTCACGTTTCTCAATGATTTCATCATTTTTCAAGTGGTCAAGTGGATGTTTCTCATTTTCCATGATTTTCAGTTTTCTTACCATATTCCATGCCTATAGTGGACGCTTCTAAATTTTCCACCTTTTTCATTTTTCCTCGCCATATTTCATGTCCTAAATTGTATATTTCTCATTTTCCGTGACTTTCAGTTTTCTCGCCATATTCCAGGTCGTAAAGTGTGCATTTCTCATTTTTCACTTTTTTCAGTGATTTTGTCATTTTTCAAGTCGTCAAGTGGATGTTTCTCATTTTCCATGATTTTCAGTTTTCTTGCCATATTCCATGCCCTACAGTGGACATTTCTAAATTTTACACCTTTTTCAGTTTTCCTCGCCATATTTCAAGTCCTAAGGTTTGTATTTCTCATTTTCCGTAATTTTCAGTTTTCTTGCCATATTCCAGGTCCTACAGTTTGCATTTCTCATTTTTCACGTTTTTCAGTGATTTCGTCATTTTTCAAGTGGTCAAGTGGATGTTTCTAATTTTCCATGATTTTCAGTTTTCTTGCCATATTCCATGTCCTACAGTGGACATTTCTGAATTTTCCACCTTTTTCTGTTTTCCTCGCCATATTTCATGTCCTATAGTGTATATTTCACATTTTCCGTGATTTTCAGTTTTCTCGCCATATTTCAGGTCCTACAGTGTGTATTTCTCATTTTTCACGTTTTTCAGTGATTTCGTCATTTTTAAGTCGTCATGTGGATGTTTCTCATTTTCCATGATTTTCAGTTTTCTTGCCATATTCCATGTTCTACAGTGGACATTTCTAAATTTTCCACCATTTTCAGTTTTCCTCGCCATATTTCACGTCCTAAAGTGTGTATTTCTCATTTTCCGTGATTTTCAGCTTTCTCGCCATATTCCAGGTCCTACAGTGTGCATTTCTCATTTTTCAGGTTTTTCTGTGATTTCGTCATTTATCAAGTCGTCAAGTGGATGTTTCACATTTTCAATGATTTTCAGTTTTCTTGACATATTCAATGTCCTACAGTGGACATTTCTAAATTTTCCACCTTTCTCAGTTTTCCTTGCCATATTTCACGTCCTACAGTGTGTATTTCTCATTTTCCATGATTTTCAGTTTTCTCGCCATATTCCAAATTCTACAGTGTGCATTTCTCATTTTTCACGTTTTTCAGTGATTTCGTCATTTTTCAAGTGGTCAAGTGGATGTTTCTCATTTTCCATGATTTTCAGTTTTCTTAACATATTCTATGTCCTACAGAGGACTCTTCTAAATTTTCCAACTTTTTCAGTTTTCCTCGCCATATTTCATGTCCTAAATTGTATATTTCTAATTTTCCGTGACTTTCAGTTTTCTCGCCATATTCCAGGTCCTACAGTGTGCATTTCTCATTTTCCATGTTTTTCAGTGATTTCGTCATTTTTCAAGTCGTCAAGTGGATGTTTCTCATTTTCCTTGATTTTCAGTTTTCTTGCCATATTCCATGTCCTACAGTGAATATTTCTAAATTTTCCACCTTTCTCAGTTTTCCTCGCCATATTTCACGTCCTAAAGTGTGTATTTCTCATTTTCCGTAATTTTCAGTTTTCTCGCCATATTCCAGTTCCTACAGTGTGCATTTCTCATTATTCACGTTTTTCACTGATTTCGTCGTTTTTCCAGTGGTCAAGTGGATGTTTCTCATTTTCCATGATTTTCAGTTTTCTTACCATATTCCATGTCCTACAGTGGACTCTTCTAAATTTTCCACCTTTTTCAGTTTTCCTCGCCATATTTCACGTCCTAAAGTGTGTATTTCTCATTTTCCGTAATTTTCAGTTTTCTCGCCATATTCCAGATCCTACAGTGGGCATTTGTCATTTTTCACGTTTTTCAGTGATTTCGTCATTTTTCAAGTCGTCAAGTGGATGTTTCTCATTTTCCATGATTTTCAGTTTTCTTTCTATATTCCATGTCCTACAGTGTACATTTCTAAATTTTCCATCTTTTTCAGTTTTCCTCACCATATTTCATGTCTAAAGTGTATATTTCTCATTTTCGGTGATTTTCAGTTTTCTTGCCAAATTCCAGGTCCTACAGTGTGCATTTCTCATTTTTCACGTTTTTCAGTGATTTCGTCATTTTTCAAGTCGTCAAGTTGATGTTTCTCATTTTCCATGATTTTCAGTTTTATTGCCATATTCCATGTCCTACAGTGGACATTTCTAAATTTTCCACCATTTTCAGTTTTCCTCGCCATATTTCACGTCCTAAAATGTGTATTTCTCATTTTCCGTGATTTTCAGCTTTCTCGCGATAATCCAGCTCCTACAGTGTGCATTTCTCATTTTTCACGTTTTTCTGTGATTTCGTCATTTTTCAAGTTGTCAAGTGGATGTTTCTCATTTTCCATGATTTTCAGTTTTCTTACCATATTCCATGTCCTACAGTGGACTCTTCTAAATTTTCCACCTTTTTCAATTTTCCTCGCCATATTTCACGTCCTAAAGTGTGTATTTCTCATTTTCCGTGATTTTAAGTTTTCTCGCCATAATCCATGTCCTACAGTGTGCATTTCTCATTTTCCACGTTTTTCAGTGATTTCGTCATTTTTCAAGTCGTCAAGTGGATGTTTCTAATTTTCCATGATTTTCAGTTTTCTTGCCATATCCATGTCCTACAGTGGACATTTCTAAATTATCCACCATTTTCAGTTTTCTTCGCCAGATTTCACGTCGTAAAATGTGTATTTCACAATTTCCGTGATTTTCAGCTTTCTCGCCATATTTAAGGTCCTACAGTGTGCATTTCTCATTTTTCAAGTTTTTCAGTAATTTCGTCATTTTTCAAGTCGTCAAGTGGATGTTGCTCATTTTCCATGATTTTCAGTTTTCTTGCCATATTCCATGTCCTACAGTGTACATTTCTAAATTTTCCACCATTTTCAGTTTCCTCGCCAGATTTCAGGTCCTAAAATGTGTATTTCTCATTTTCCGTGATTTTCAGCTTTTTCGCCATATTCCAGGTCCTACAGTGTGCATTTCTCATTTTTCACGTTTTTCTGTGATTTCGTCATTTTTCAATTCGTCAAGTGGATGTTTCTCATTTTCCATGATTTTCAGTTTTCTTGCCATATTCCATGTCCTAGAGTGGACATTTCTAAATTTTCCACCTTTCTCAGTTTTCCTCGAGATATTTCACGTCCTACAGTGTGTATTTCTCATTTTCCGTCATTTTCTTTTTCTCGCCATATTCAAGGTTCTACAGTGTGCATTTCTCATTCTTCACATTTTTCAGTGATTTCGTCATTTTTCAAGTGGTCAAGTGGATGTTTCTCATTTTCCATGATTTTCAGTTTTCTTACCATATTACATGTCCTACAGTGGACTCTTCTAAATTTTCCACCTTTTTCAGTTTTCCGCGCCATATTTCATGTACTAAATTGTATATTTCTCATTTTCCGTGACTTTCAGTTTTCTCGCCATAATCCAGGTCCTACTGTGTGCATTTCTCATTTTTCAGTTTTTCAGTGATTTCGTCATTTTGCAAGTCGTCAAGTGGATGTTTCTCATTTTCCATGATTTTCAGTTTTCTTGCCCTATTCCATGTCCTACAGTGGACTCTTTTAATTTTCCACCTTTTTCAGTTTTCCTCGCCATATTTCATATCCTAAAGTGTGTATTTCTCATTTTCCGTGATTGTCACCTTTCTCGCCATATTCCAGGTCCTACAGTGTGCATTTCTCTTTTTACACGTTTTTCAGTGATTTCGTCATTTTTCAAGTGGTCAAGTGGATGTTTCTCATTTTCCATGATTTTCAGTTTTCTTACCATATTCCATGTCCTACAGTGGACTCTTCTAAATTTTCCACCTTTTTCAGTTTTCCTCGCCATATTTCACGTCCTAAAGTGTGTATTTCTCATTTTCCGTTATTTTCAGTTTTCTCGCCATAATCCAGGTCCTACAGTGTGCATTTCTCATTTTCCACGTTTTTCAGTGATTTCGTCATTTTTCAAGTCGTCAAGTAGATGTTTCTAATTTTCAATGATTTTCAGTTTTCTTGCCATATTCCATTTCCTACAGTGGACATTTCTAAATTTTCCACATTTCTCGTTTTCCTCGCCATATTTCACGTCCTACAGTGTGTATTTCTCATTTTCCGTGATTTTCATTTTCTCGCCATATTCAAGGTTCTACAGTGTGCATTTCTCATTTTTCACATTTTTCAGTGATTTCGTCATTTTTCAAGTGGTCAAGTGGATGTTTCTCATTTTCCATGATTTTCAGTTTTCTTACCATTTTACATGTCCTACAGTGGACTCTTCTTAATTTTCCACCTTTTTCAGTTTTCATCGCCATATTTCATGTCCTAAAGTGTATATTTCTCATTTTCCGTGACTTTCAGTTTTCTCGCCATATTCCAGGTCCTACAGTGTGCATTTCTCATTTTCCATGTTCTTCAGTGATTTCGTCATTTTTCAAGTCGTCAAGTGGATGATTCTCATTTTCCATGATTTGCAGTTTTCTTGACAGATTCCATGTCCTACAGTGGACATTTCTAAATTTTCCACTTTTTTAAGTTTTCCTCGCCATATTTCAATTCCTAATGTTTGTATTTCTCATTTTCCGTGATTTTCAGCTTTCTTGCCATATTCCAAGTCCTACAGTGTGCATTTCTCATTTTTCAAGTTTTTCAGTGATTTCGTCATTTTTCAAGTCGTCAAGTGGATGTTTCTCATTTTCCATGATTTTCAGTTTTCTTGCCATATTCCATGTCCTACAGTGGACATTTCTAAATTTTCCACCTTTTTCTGTTTTCCTCGCCATATTTCATGTCCTAAAGTGTATATTTCTCATTTCCCTTGATTTTCAGGTTTCTCGCCATATTCCAGGTCCTACAGTGTGCATTTCTCATTTTTCACGTTTTTCAGTGATTTTGTCATTTTCCAAGTCGTCAAGTGGATGTTTCTCATTTTCCATGTTTTTCAGTTTTCTTGCCATATTCCATGTTCTACACTGGACATTTCTAAATTTTCCACCTTTCTCAGTTTTCCTCGCCATATTTCACGTCCTAAAGTCTGCATTTCTCATTTTCCGTGATTTTCAGTTTTCTCGCCACATTCCAGGTCCTACAGTGTGCATTTCTCATTTTTCACGTTTTTCAGTGATTTCATCATTTTTCAAGTCGTCAAGTGGATGTTTCTCATTTTCCATGATTTTCAGTTTTCTTGCCATATTCTATGTCCTACAGTGCACTCTTCTAAATTTTCCACCTTTTTCAGTTTTTCTTGCCATATTTCAAGTCCTAAAGTGTGTATTTCCCATTTTCCGTGATTTTCAGCTTTCTCGCCATATTCCAGGTCCTACAGTGTGCATTTCTCATTTTTCACGTTTTTCAGTGATTTCGTCATTTTTCAAGTCGTCAAGTGGATGTTTCTCATTTTCCATGATTTTCAGTTTTCTTGCCATATTCCATGTCCTACAGTGGACATTTCTGAAATTTCCACCTTTTTCAGTTTTCCCCGCCATATTTCATATCCTAAAGTGTATATTTATCATTTGCCGTGATTTTCAGTTTTCTCGCCATATTCCAGGTCCTACAGTGTGCATTTCTCATTTTTCACGTTTTTCAGTGATTTCATCATTTTTCAAGTCGTCAAGTGGATGTTTCTCATTTTCAATGATTTTCAGTTTTCTTGCCATATTCCATGTCCTACAGTGGACTCTTCTAAATTTTCCACCTTTTTCAGTTTTCCTCGCCATATTTCAAGTCCTAAAGTGTGTATTTCACATTTTCCGTGATTTTCAGCTTTCTCGCCATATTCCAGGTCCTACAGTGTGCATTTCTCATTTTTCACGTTTTTCAGTGATTTCGTCATTTTTCAAGTCGTCAAGTGGATGTTTCTCATTTTCAATGATTTTCAGTTTTCTTGCCATATTCCATGTCCTACAGTGGACTCTTCTAAATTTTCCACCTTTTTCAGTTTTCCTCGCCATATTTCAAGTCCTAAAGTGTGTATTTCACATTTTCCGTGATTTTCAGCTTTCTCGCCATATTCCAGGTCCTACAGTGTGCATTTCTCATTTTTCACGTTTTTCAGTGATTTCGTCATTTTGCAAGTCGTCAAGTGGATGTTTCTCATTTTCCATGATTTTCAGTTTTCTTGCCATATTCCATGTTCTACATTGGACATTTCTAAATTTTCCATCATTTTCGGTTTTCCTCGCCATATTTCACGTTCTAAAGTGTGTATTTCTCATTTTCCATGATTTTCAGCTTTCTGGCCATAATGCAGGTCCTACAGTGTGCATTTCTCATTTTTCACGTTTTTCTGTGATTTCGTCATTTTTCAAGTCCTCAAGTGGATGTTTCTCATTTTCCATGATTTTCAGTTTTCTTGCCATATTCCATGTCCTAAAGTGGACTCTTCTAAATTTTCTACCTTTTTCAGTTTCCCTCGCCATATTTCACGTCCTAAAGTGTGTATTTCTCATTTTCCGTAATTTTCAGTTTTCTCGCCATATTCCAGGTCCTACAGTGTGCATTTCTCATTTTTCACGTTTTTCAGTGATTTCGTCATTTTTCAAGTCGTCAAGTGGATGTTTCTAATTTTCAATCATTTTCAGTTTTCTTGCCATATTCCATGTCCTACAGTGGACATTTCTAAATTTTCCACATTTCTCAGTTTTCCTCGCCATATTTCACGTCCTACAGTGTGTATTTCTCATTTTCCGTGATTTTCATTTTCTCGCCATATTCAAGGTTCTACAGTGTGCATTTCTCATTTTTCACATTTTTCAGTGATTTCGTCATTTTTCAAGTGGTCAAGTGGATGTTTCTCATTTTCCATGATTTTCAGTTTTCTTACCATATTACATGTCCTACAGTGGACTCTTCTTAATTTTCCACCTTTTTCAGTTTTCATCGCCATATTTCATGTCCTAAAGTATATATTTCTCATTTTCCGTGACTTGCAGTTTTCTCGCCATATTCCAGGTCCTACAGTGTGCATTTCTCATTTTCCATGTTCTTCAGTGATTTCGTCATTTTTCAAGTCGTCAAGTGGATGTTTCTCATTTTCCATGATTTTCAGTTTTCTTGACAGATTCCATGTCCTACAGTGGACATTTCTAAATTTTCCACTTTTTTAAGTTTTCCTCGCCATATTTCAATTCCTAAGGTTTGTATTTCTCATTTTCCGTGATTTTCTGTTTCTCGCCTTATTCCAGGTCCTACAGTGTGCATTTCTCATTTTTCACGTTTTTCAGTGATTTTGTCATTTTCCAAGTCGTCAAGTGGATGTTTCTCATTTTCCATGATTTTCAGTTTTCTTGACAGATTCCATGTCCTACAATGGACATTTCTAAATTTTCCACCTTTCTCAGTTTTCCTCGCCATATTTCACGTCCTACAGTGTGCATTTCTCATTTTCCGTGATTTTCAGTTTTCTCGCCATATTCCAGGTCCTACAGTGTGCATTTCTCATTTTTTACGTTTTTCAGTGATTTCAACATTTTTCAAGTCGTCAAGTGGATGTTTCTCATTTTCCATGATTTTCAGTTTTCTTGCCATATTCTATGTCCTACAGTGCACTCTTCTAAATTTTCCACCTTTTTCAGTTTTCCTTGCCATATTTCAAGTGCTAAAGTGTGTATTTCCCATTTTCCGTGATTTTCAGCTTTCTTGCCATATTCCAGGTCCTACAGTGTGCATTTCTCATTTTTCACGTTTTTCAGTGATTTCGTCATTTTTCAAGTCGTCAAGTGGATGTTTCTCATTTTCCATGATTTTCAGTTTTTTACGATATTCCATGTCCTACACTGGACATTTCTAAATTTTCCACCTTTCTCAGTTTTCCTCGCCATATTTCACGTCCTACAGTGTGTATTTATCATTTTCCATGATTTTCAGTTTTCTCGCCATATTCCAGGTTCTACAGTGTGCATTTCTCATTTTTCACGTTTTTCAGTGATTTCGTCATTTTTCAAGTCGTCAAGTGGATGTTTCTCATTTTCCATGATTTTCACTTTTCTTGCCATATTCCATGTCCTACAGTGGACTCTTCTAAATTTTCCACCTTTTTCAGTTTTCCTCGCCATATTTCAAGTCCTAAAGTGTGTATTTCTCATTTTCCGTGATTTTCAGCTCTCTCGCCATATTCCAGGTCCTACAGTGTGCATTTCTCATTTTTCACGTTTTTCAGTGATTTCGTCATTTTGCAAGTCGTCAAGTGGATGTTTCTCATTTTCCATGATTTTCAGATTTCTTGCCATATTCCATGTTCTACATTGGACATTTCTAAATTTTCCATCATTTTCAGTTTTCCTCGCAATATTTCACGTCCTAAAGTGTGTATTTCTCATTTTCCGTGATTTTCAGCTTTCTGGCCATAATGCAGGTCCTACAGTGTGCATTTCTCATTTTTCACGTTTTTCTGTGATTTCGTCATTTTTCAAGTCCTCAAGTGGATGTTTCTCGTTTTCCTTGATTTTCAGTTTTCTTGCCATATTCCATGTCCTAAAGTGGACTCTTCTAAATTTTCCACCTTTTTCAGTTTTCCTCGCCATATTTCACGTCCTAAAGTGTGTATTTCTCATTTTCCGTGATTTTCAGTTTTCTCGCCATATTCCAGGTCCTACAGTTTGCATTTCTCATTTTTCACGTTTTTCAGTGATTTCGTCATTTTTCAAGTCGTCAAGTGGATGTTTCTCATTTTCCATGATTTTCAGTTTTCTTACCATATTCCATGTCCTACAGTGGACGCTTCTAAATTTTCCACCTATTCAGTTTTCCTCGCCATATTTCACGTCCTAAATTGTATATTTCTCATTTTCCGTGACTTTCAGTTTTCTCGCCATATTCCAGGTCGTAAAGTGTGCATTTCTCATTTTTCACGTTTTTCAGTGATTTCGTCATTTTTCAAGTCGTCAAGTGGATGTTTCTCATTTTCCATGATTTTCAGTTTTCTTGCCATATTCCATGTCCTATAGTGGACATTTCTGAATTTTCCACCTTTTTCAGTTTTCCTCGCCATATTTCATGTCCTAAAGTGTATATTTATCATTTGCCGTGATTTTCAGTTTTCTGGCCATATTCCAGGTCCTACAGTGTGCATTTCTCATTTTTCACGTTTTTCAGTGATTTCATCATTTTTCAAGTCGTCAAGTGGATGTTTCTCATTTTCCATGATTTTCAGTTTTCTTGCCATATTCCATGTCCTACAGTGGACTCTTCTAAATTTTCCACCTTTTTCAGTTTTCCTTGCCATATTTCAAGTCCTAAAGTGTGTATTTCTCATTTTCCGTGATTTTAAGCTTTCTCGCCATATTCCAGGTCCTACAGTGTACATTTCTCATTTTTCACGTTTTTCAGTGATTTCGTCATTTTTCAAGTCGTCAAGTGGATGTTTCTCATTTTCCATGATTTTCAGTTTTCTTGCCATATTCCCTGTTTTACAGTGGACATTTCTAAATTTTCCATCATTTTCAGTTTTCCTCGCCATATTTCACGTCCTAAATTGTGTATTTCTCATTTTCGGTGATTTTCAGCTTTCTGGCCATAATGCAGGTCCTACAGTGTGCATTTCTCATTTTTCACGTTTTTCTGTGATTTCGTCATTTTTCAAGTCCTCAAGTGGATGTTTCTCATTTTCCATGATTTTCAGTTTTCTTGCCATATTCCATGTCCTACAGTGGACTCTTCTAAAATTTTCTACCTTTTCAGTTTTCCTCGCCATATTTCAAGTCCTATAGTGTATATTTCTCATTTTCCGTGATTTTCAGTTTTCTCGCCATATTTCAGGTCCTACAGTGTGCATTTCTCATTTTTCTCATTTCTCAATGATTTCGTTATTTTTCAAGTGGTCAAGTGGATGTTTCTCATTTTCCACGATTTTTGTTTTCTTGCCATATTCCATGTCCTACAGTGGACATTTCTAAATTTTCCACCTTTTTCAGTTTTCCTCGCCATATTTCAAGTCCTAAGGTTTGTATTTCTCATTTTCCGTAATTTTCAGTTTTCTCGCTATATTTCAGGTCCTACAGTTTGCATTTCTCATTTTTCACGTTTTTCAGTGATTTCGTCATTTTTCAAGTGGTCAAGTGGAAGTTTCTAATTTTCCATGATTTTCAGTTTTCTTGCCATATTCCATGTCCTACAGTGGACATTTCTGAATTTTCCACCTTTTTCTGTTTTCCTCGCCATATTTCATGTCCTATAGTGTATATTTCACATTTTCCGTGATTTTCAGTTTTCTCGCCATATTTCAGGTCCTACAGTGTGTATTTCTCATTTTTCACGTTTTTCAGTGATTTCGTCATTTTTAAGTCGTCAAGTGGATGTTTCTCATTTTCCATGATTTTCAGTTTTCTTGCCATATTCCATGTTCTACAGTGGACATATCTAAATTTTCCACCATTTTCAGTTTTCCTCGCCATATTTCACGTCCTAAAGTGTGTATATCTCATTTTCCGTGATTTTCAGCTTTCTCGCCATATTCCAGGTCCTACACTGTGCATTTCTCATTTTTCACGTTTTTCTGTGATTTCGTCATTTTTCAAGTCGTCAAGTGGATGTTTCTCATTTTCAATGATTTTCAGTTTTCTTGCCATATTCAATGTCCTACAGTGGACATTTGTAAATTTTCCACCTTTCTCAGTTTTCCTTGCCATATTTCACGTCCTACAGTGTGTATTTCTCATTTTCCATGATTTTCAGTTTTCTCGCCATATTCCAGATTCTACAGTGTGCATTTCTCATTTTTCACGTTTTTCTGTGATTTCGTCATTTTTCAAGTCGTCAAGTGGATGTTTCTCATTTTCCATGATTTTCAGTTTTCTTACCATATTCCATGTCCTACAGAGGACTCTTCTAAATTTTCCACCTTTTTCAGTTTTCCTCGCCATATTTCATGTCCTAAATTGTATATTTCTAATTTTCCGTGACTTTCAGTTTTCTCGCCATATTCCAGGTCCTACAGTGTGCATTTCTCATTTTCCATGTTTTTCAGTGATTTCGTCATTTTTCAAGTGGTCAAGTGGATGTTTCTCATTTTCCATGATTTTCAGTTTTCTTGCCATATTCCATGTCCTACAGTGAATATTTCTAAATTTTCCACCTTTCTCAGTTTTCCTCGCCATATTTCACGTCCTAAAATGTGTATTTCTCATTTTCCGTGATTTTCAGCTTTCTCACCATATTCTAGGTCCTTCAGTGTGCATTTCTCATTTTTCACGTTTTTTTGTGATTTCGTCATTTTTCAAGTGGTCAAGTGGATGTTTCTAATTTTCCATGATTTTCAGTTTTCTTACCATATTCCATGTCCTACAGTGGACTCTTCTAAATTTTCCACCTTTTTCAATTTTCCTCGCCATATTTCACGTCCTAAAGTGTGTATTTCTCATTTTCCGTGATTTTCAGTTTTCTCGCCATATTTCAGGTCCTACAGTGTGCATTTCTCATTTTTCTCATTTCTCAATGATTTCGTCATTTTTCAAGTGGTCAAGTGGATGTTTCTCATTTTCCATGATTTTCAGTTTTCTTCCCATATTCCATGTCCTACAGTGGACATTTCTAAATTTTCCACCTTTTTCAGTTTTCCTCGCCATATTTCAAGTCCTAAGGTTTGTATTTCTCATTTTCCGTAATTTTCAGTTTTCTCGCCATATTCCAGGTCCTACAGTTTGCATTTCTCATTTTTCACGTTTTTCAGTGATTTCGTCATTTTTCAAGTGGTCAAGTGGAAGTTTCTAATTTTCCATGATTTTCAGTTTTCTTGCCATATTCCATGTCCTACAGTGGACATTTCTGAATTTTCCACCTTTTTCTGTTTTCCTCGCCATATTTCATGTCCTATTGTGTATATTTCACATTTTCCGTGATTTTCAGTTTTCTCGCCATATTTCAGGTCCTACAGTGTGTATTTCTCATTTTTCACGTTTTTCAGTGATTTCGTCATTTTTAAGTCGTCAAGTGGATGTTTCTCATTTTCCATGATTTTCAGTTTTCTTGCCATATTCCATGTTCTACAGTGGACATATCTAAATTTTCCACCATTTTCAGTTTTCCTCGCCATATTTCACGTCCTAAAGTGTGTATTTCTCATTTTCCGTGATTTTCAGCTTTCTCGCCATATTCCAGGTCCTACACTGTGCATTTCTCATTTTTCACGTTTTTCTGTGATTTCGTCATTTTTCAAGTCGTCAAGTGGATGTTTCTCATTTTCCATGATTTTCAGTTTTCTTACCATATTCCATGTCCTACAGTGGACTCTTCTAAATTTTCCACCTTTTTCAATTTTCCTCGCCATATTTCACGTCCTAAAGTGTGTATTTCTCATTTTCCGTGATTTTCAGTTTTCTCGCCATAATCCAGGTCCTACAGTGTGCATTTCTCATTTTCCAAGTTTTTCAGTGATTTCGTCATTTTTCAAGTCTTCAAGTGGATGTTTCTCATTTTCCATGATTTTCAGTTTTCTTGCCATATCAATGTCCTACAGTGGACATTTCTAAATTTTCCACCATTTTCAGTTTTCCTCGCCAGATTTCATGTCCTAAAATATGTATTTCTCATTTTCCGTGATTTTCAGCTTTCTCGCCATATTCCAGGTCCTATAGTGTGCATTTCTCATTTTTCACGTTTTTCAGTGATTTCGTTATTTTTCAAGTGGTCAAGTGGATGTTTCTCATTTTCAATGATTTTCAGTTTTCTTGCCATATTCCATGTCCTACAGTGGACTCTTCTAAAATTTTCCACCTTTTTCAGTTTTCCTCGCCATATTTAAAGTCCTAAAGTGTGTATTTCTCATTTTCCGTGATTTTCAGCTTTCTCGCCATATTCCAGGTCCTACAGTGTGCATTTCTCATTTTTCACGTTTTTCAGTGATTTCGTCATTTTTCAAGTCGTCAAGTGGATGTTTCTCATTTTCCATGATTTTCAGTTTTCTTACCATATTCCATGTCCTACAGAGGACTCTTCTAAATTTTCCACCTTTTTCAGTTTTCCTCTCCATATTTCATGTCCTAAATTGTATATTTCTAATTTTCCGTGACTTTCAGTTTTCTCGCCATATTCCAGGTCCTACAGTGTGCATTTCTCATTTTCCATGTTTTTCAGTGATTTCGTCATTTTTCAAGTCGTCAAGTGGATGTTTCTCATTTTCCATGATTTTCAGTTTTCTTGCCATATTCCATGTCCTACAGTGAATATTTCTAAATTTTCTACCTTACTCAGTTTTCCTTGCCATATTTCACGTCCTAAAGTGTGTATTTCTCATTTTCCGTAATTTTCAGTTTTCTCGCCATATTCCAGTTCCTACAGTGTGCATTTCTCATTATTCACGTTTTTCAGTGATTTCGTCGTTTTTCCAGTGGTCAAGTGGATGTTTCTCATTTTCCATGATTTTCAGTTTTCTTACCATATTCCATGTCCTACAGTGGACTCTTCTAAATTTTCCACCTTTTTCAGTTTTCCTCGCCATATTTCACGTCCTAAAGTGTGTATTTCTCATTTTCCGTAATTTTCAATTTTCTCGCCATATTCCAGATCCTACAGTGGGCATTTGTCATTTTTCACGTTTTTCAGTGATTTCGTCATTTTTCAAGTCGTCAAGTGGATGTTTCTCATTTTCCATGATTTTCAGTTTTCTTTCCATATTCCATGTCCTACAGTGTACATTTCTAAATTTTCCATCTTTTTCAGTTTTCCTCACCATATTTCATGTCTAAAGTGTATATTTCTCATTTTCGGTGATTTTCAGTTTTCTCGCCAAATTCCAGGTCCTACAGTGTGCATTTCTCATTTTTCACGTTTTTCAGTGATCTCGTCATTTTTCAAGTCGTCAAGTTGATGTTTCTCATTTTCCATGATTTTCAGTTTTCTTGCCATATTCCATGTCCTACAGTGGACATTTCTAAATTTTCCACCATTTTCAGTTTTCCTCGCCATATTTCACGTCCTAAAATGTGTATTTCTCATTTTCCGTGATTTTCAGTTTTCTCGCCATAATCCAGGTCCTACAGTGTGCATTTCTCATTTTTCACGTTTTTCTGTGATTTCGTCATTTTTCAAGTGGTCAAGTGGATGTTTCTCATTTTCCATGATTTTCAGTTTTCTTACCATATTCCATGTCCTACAGTGGACTCTTCTAAATTTTCCACCTTTTTCAATTTTCCTCGCCATATTTCACGTCCTAAAGTGTGTATTTCTCATTTTCCGTGATTTTAAGTTTTCTCGCCATAATCCATGTCCTACAGTGTGCATTTCTCATTTTCCACGTTTTTCAGTGATTTCGTCATTTTTCAAGTCGTCAAGTGGATGTTTCTCATTTTCCATGATTTTCAGTTTTCTTGCCATATCCATGTCCTACAGTGGAGATTTCTAAATTATCCACCATTTTCAGTTTTCTTCGCCAGATTTCACGTTCTAAAATGTGTATTTCTCATTTTCCGTGATTTTCAGCTTTCTCGCCATATTTAAGGTCCTACGGTGTGCATTTCTCATTTTTCACGTTTTTCAGTAATTTCTTCTTTTTTTCAAGTCGTCAAGTGGATGTTTCTCATTTTCCATGATTTTCAGTTTTCTTGCCATATTCCATGTCCTACAGTGGACGCTTCTAAATTTTCCACCTATTCAGTTTTCCTCGCCATATTTCACGTCCTAAATTGTATATTTCTCATTTTCCGTGACTTTAAGTTTTCTCGCCATATTCCAGGTCCTAAAGTGTGCATTTCTCATTTTTCACGTTTTTCAGTGATTTCGTCATTTTTCAAGTGGTCAAGTGGATTTTTCTCATTTTCCATGATTTTCAGTTTTCTTGCCATATTCCATGTCCTACAGTGGACTCTTCTAAAATTTTCTACCTTTTTCAGTTTTCCTCGCTATATTTCAAGTCCTAAAGTGTGTATTTCTCATTTTCCGTGATTTTCAGCTTTCTCGCCATATTCCAGGTCCTACAGTGTGCATTCCTCATTTTTCACGTTTTTCAGTGATTTCGTCATTTTTCAAGTCGTCAAGTGGATGTTTCTCATTTTCCATGATTTTCAGTTTTCTTGCCATATTCCATGTCCTACAGTGGACATTTCTGAATTTTCCACCTTTTTCTGTTTTCCTCGCCATATTTCATGTCCTAAAGTGTATATTTCTCATTTTCCGTGATTTTCAGTTTTCTCGCCATATTTCAGGTCCTAAAGTGTGCATTTCTCATTTTTCATGTTTCTCAATAATTTCGTCATTTTTCAAGTGGTCAAGTGGATGTTTCTCATTTTCCATGATTTTCAGTTTTCTTACCATATTCCATGTCCTACAGTGGACGCTTCTAAATTTTCCACCTTTTTCAGTTTTCCTCGCCATATTTTATGTCCTAAATTGTATATTTTCATTTTCCGTGACTTTCAGTTTTCTCGCCATATTCCAGGTCGTAAAGTGTGCATTTCTCATTTTTCACGTTTTTCAGTGATTTCGTCATTTTTCAAGTCGTCAAGTGGATGTTTCTCATTTTCCATGATTTTCAGTTTTCTTGCCATATTCCATGTCCTATAGTGGACATTTCTGAATTTTCCACCTTTTTCAGTTTTCCTCGCCATATTTCATGTCCTAAAGTGTATATTTATCATTTGCTGTGATTTTCAGTTTTCTGGCCATATTCCAGGTCCTACAGTGTGCATTTCTCATTTTTCACGTTTTTCAGTGATTTCATCATTTTTCAAGTCGTCAAGTGGATGTTTCTCATTTTCCATGATTTTCAGTTTTCTTGCCATATTCCATGTCCTACAGTGGACATTTCTAAATTTTCCATCATTTTCAGTTTTCCTCGCCATATTTCACGTCCTAAATTGTGTATTTCTCATTTTCGGTGATTTTCAGCTTTCTGGCCATAATGCAGGTCCTACAGTGTGCATTTCTCATTTTTCACGTTTTTCTGTGATTTCGTCATTTTTCAAGTCTTCAAGTGGATGTTTCTCATTTTCCATGATTTTCAGTTTTCTTGCCATATTCCATGTCCTACAGTGGACTCTTCTAAAATTTTCTACCTTTTTCAGTTTTCCTCGCCATATTTCAAGTCCTATTGTGTATATTTCTCATTTTCCGTGATTTTCAGTTTTCTCGCCATATTTCAGGTCCTACAGTGTGCATTTCTCATTTTTCACGTTTCTCAATGATTTCATCATTTTTCAAGTGGTCAAGTGGATGTTTCTCATTTTCCATGATTTTCAGTTTTCTTACCATATTCCATGCCTATAGTGGACGCTTCTAAATTTTCCACCTTTTTCATTTTTCCTCGCCATATTTCATGTCCTAAATTGTATATTTCTCATTTTCCGTGACTTTCAGTTTTCTCGCCATATTCCAGGTCGTAAAGTGTGCATTTCTCATTTTTCACTTTTTTCAGTGATTTTGTCATTTTTCAAGTCGTCAAGTGGATGTTTCTCATTTTCCATGATTTTCAGTTTTCTTGCCATATTCCATGCCCTACAGTGGACATTTCTAAATTTTACACCTTTTTCAGTTTTCCTCGCCATATTTCAAGTCCTAAGGTTTGTATTTCTCATTTTCCGTAATTTTCAGTTTTCTTGCCATATTCCAGGTCCTACAGTTTGCATTTCTCATTTTTCACGTTTTTCAGTGATTTCGTCATTTTTCAAGTGGTCAAGTGGATGTTTCTAATTTTCCATGATTTTCAGTTTTCTTGCCATATTCCATGTCCTACAGTGGACATTTCTGAATTTTCCACCTTTTTCTGTTTTCCTCGCCATATTTCATGTCCTATAGTGTATATTTCACATTTTCCGTGATTTTCAGTTTTCTCGCCATATTTCAGGTCCTACAGTGTGTATTTCTCATTTTTCACGTTTTTCAGTGATTTCGTCATTTTTAAGTCGTCATGTGGATGTTTCTCATTTTCCATGATTTTCAGTTTTCTTGCCATATTCCATGTTCTACAGTGGACATTTCTAAATTTTCCACCATTTTCAGTTTTCCTCGCCATATTTCACGTCCTAAAGTGTGTATTTCTCATTTTCCGTGATTTTCAGCTTTCTCGCCATATTCCAGGTCCTACAGTGTGCATTTCTCATTTTTCAGGTTTTTCTGTGATTTCGTCATTTATCAAGTCGTCAAGTGGATGTTTCACATTTTCAATGATTTTCAGTTTTCTTGACATATTCAATGTCCTACAGTGGACATTTCTAAATTTTCCACCTTTCTCAGTTTTCCTTGCCATATTTCACGTCCTACAGTGTGTATTTCTCATTTTCCATGATTTTCAGTTTTCTCGCCATATTCCAAATTCTACAGTGTGCATTTCTCATTTTTCACGTTTTTCAGTGATTTCGTCATTTTTCAAGTGGTCAAGTGGATGTTTCTCATTTTCCATGATTTTCAGTTTTCTTACCATATTCCATGTCCTACAGAGGACTCTTCTAAATTTTCCACCTTTTTCAGTTTTCCTCGCCATATTTCATTTCCTAAATTGTATATTTCTAATTTTCCGTGACTTTCAGTTTTCTCGCCATATTCCAGGTCCTACAGTGTGCATTTCTCATTTTCCATATTTTTCAGTGATTTCGTCATTTTTCAAGTCGTCAAGTGGATGTTTCTCATTTTCCATGATTTTCAGTTTTCTTGCCATATTCCATGTCCTACAGTGAATATTTCTAAATTTTCCACCTTTCTCAGTTTTCCTCGCCATATTTCACGTCCTAAAGTGTGTATTTCTCATTTTCCGTGATTTTCAGTTTTCTCGCCATAATCCAGGTCCTACAGTGTGCATTTCTCATTTTCCACGTTTTTCAGTGATTTCGTCATTTTTCAAGTCTTCAAGTGGATGTTTCTCATTTTCCATGATTTTCAGTTTTCTTGCCATATCAATGTCCTACAGTGGACATTTCTAAATTTTCCACCATTTTCAGTTTTCCTCGCCAGATTTCACGTCCTAAAATGTGTATTTCTCATTTTCCGTGATTTTCAGCTTTCTCGCCATATTCCAGGTCCTATAGTGTGCATTTCTCATTTTTCACGTTTTTCAGTGATTTCGTCATTTTTCAAGTGGTCAAGTGGATGTTTCTCATTTTCCATGATTTTCAGTTTTCTTGCCATATTCCATGTCCTACAGTGGACTCTTCTAAAATTTTCCACCTTTTTCAGTTTTCCTCGCCATATTTAAAGTCCTAAAGTGTGTATTTCTCATTTTCCGTGATTTTCAGCTTTCTCGCCATATTCCAGGTCCTACAGTGTGCATTTCTCATTTTTCACGTTTTTCTGTGATTTCATCATTTTTCAAGTGGTCAAGTGGATGTTTGTCATTTTCCATGATTTTCAGTTTTCTTGCCATATTCCATGTCCTAGAGTGGACATTTCTAAATTTTCCACCTTTCTCAGTTTTCCTCGAGATATTTCACGTCCTACAGTGTGTATTTCTCATTTTCCATGATTATCAGTTTTCTCGCCATATTCCAGGTTCTACAGTGTGCATTTCTCATTTTTCACGTTTTTCAGTGATTTTGTCATTTTTCAAGTGGTCAAGTGGATGTTTCTCATTTTCCATGATTTTCAGTTTTCTTACCATATTCTATGTCCTACAGAGGACTCTTCTAAATTTTCCAACTTTTTCAGTTTTCCTCGCCATATTTCATGTCCTAAATTGTATATTTCTAATTTTCCGTGACTTTCAGTTTTCTCGCCATATTCCAGGTCCTACAGTGTGCATTTCTCATTTTCCATGTTTTTCAGTGATTTCGTCATTTTTCAAGTCGTCAAGTGGATGTTTCTCATTTTCCTTGATTTTCAGTTTTCTTGCCATATTCCATGTCCTACAGTGAATATTTCTAAATTTTCCACCTTTCTCAGTTTTCCTCGCCATATTTCACGTCCTAAAGTGTGTATTTCTCATTTTCCGTAATTTTCAGTTTTCTCGCCATATTCCAGTTCCTACAGTGTGCATTTCTCATTATTCACGTTTTTCACTGATTTCGTCGTTTTTCCAGTGGTCAAGTGGATGTTTCTCATTTTCCATGATTTTCAGTTTTCTTACCATATTCCATGTCCTACAGTGGACTCTTCTAAATTTTCCACCTTTTTCAGTTTTCCTCGCCATATTTCACGTCCTAAAGTGTGTATTTCTCATTTTCCGTAATTTTCAGTTTTCTCGCCATATTCCAGATC